>NW_027515887.1:0-69264 GCF_048772815.1 Callospermophilus lateralis
TATTTTTTCACACAATCTTGATGATACTTGTGGCTAATGATCACTACACAAATCCCACTTGGCTCAACAAATTTTGTTCTTCTAGGTTGAAGCGTTCGTCTACAATAGCAGTTTTTATATTTAGGTTTCACTCTGATCTCTTATATATAGATAGATGAATTTGGAACTCTAAATCCAACATGGTTTGTAATAGCTCTTTGATACTTGACAAAATAAAGGAGTTCTCAGTTTTGTCTCTATGGTTTTTTTCCTCTTCAAATAGCCCTAGTCACAGACTTAGGAAAAGCACTTTCATTGAGAGGGGTTGCCAAGCTTCTAAGAAATTACGAGTTTCCGAAATACCAGCAAATATTTTTTCACCCAATCTTGATGATACTTGTTGCTAATGATCAGTACACAAATCCCACTTGACTCACCAAATTTTGTTCTTCTAGGTTGAAGCTTTAGTCTACAATAGCAGTTTTTATATTTAGGTTTCCCTCTGTTCTCTCCTATATAGATAGATGAATTTGGAACTCTAAATCCAACATGGTTTGTAGTAGCTCTTTGAAACTTGACAAAATAAAGGAGTTCTCTGTTTTGCCTCAATGGTTTGTTTCCTCCTCAAGTAGCCCTAGGCACAGACTGTGGAAATGCACTTTCATTGAGAGTGGTCGCCAAGCTTCTAAGAAATTACAAGTTTCCGAAATACCAGCATATATTTTTTCACCCAATCTTGATGATACTTGGTGGTAATGATCAGTACACAAATCCCACTTGGCTCACCAAATTTTGTTCTTCTAGGTTGAAGCGTTCGTCTATCGTAGCAGTTTTTATATTTAGGTTTCTCTCTGTTCTCTCCTATATAGATAGATGAATTTTTAACTCTAAATCCAACATGGTTTGTAGTAGCTCTTCGAAACTTGACAAAATAAAGGAGTTCTCAGTTTTGTTTCTATGGTTTGTTTCCTCTTCAATAAGCCCTGGGCACAGACTGTGGAAAAGAACTTTCATTGAGAGGGGTTGCCAAGCTTTTAAGAAATAACGAGTTTCCGAAATACCAGCAAATATTTTTTCACCCAATCTTGATGATACTTGTTGCTAATGATCAGTACACAAATCCCACGTGGCTCACCAAATTTTGTTCTTCTAGGTTGAAGCGTTCGTCTACAGTAGCAGTTTTTATATTTAGGTTTCTCTCTGTTCTCTCCTATATAGATAGATGAATTTGGAACTCTAATTCCAACATGGATTGTAGTAGCTCTTTGAAACTTGACAAAATAAAGGAGTTCTCAGTTTGGTCTCTATGGTTTGTTTCGTCTTCAAGTAGCCCAAGGCACAGACTGTGGAAGCACTTTCATTGAGATGGGTTGCCAAGCTTCTAAGAAATAACGAGTTTCCAAAATACCAGCAAATATTTTTTCACCCAGTCTTGATGATACTTTGTGGTAATGATCAGTACACCAATCCCACTTGGCTCACCAAATTTTGTTCTTCTAGGTTGAAGCGTTCGTCTACAGTAGCAGTTTTTATATTTAGATTTCCCTCTGTTTTCTCCTGTATAGACAGATGAATTTGGAACTCTAAATCCAACATGGTTTGTACTAGCTCTTTGAAACTTGAAAAATAAAACCGTTCTCAGTTTTGTCTCTATGGATTGTTTCCTCTTCTCTTAGCCCTAGGCACAGACTGTGGAAAATCACTTTCATTGAGAGGGGTTCCCAAGCTTCTAAGAAATAACGAGTTTCCGAAATACCAGCAAATATTTTTTCACCCAATCTTGATGATACTTGTTGCTAATGATCAGTACACAAATCCCACTTGGCTCACCAAATTTTGTTCTTCTAGGTTGAAGCGTTCGTCTACAATAGCAGTTTTTATATTTAGGTTTCACTCTGATCTCTTATATATAGATAGATGAATTTGGAACTCTAAATCCAATATGGTTTGTAATAGCTCTTTGATACTTGACAAAATAAAGGAGTTCTCAGTTTTGTCTCTATGGTTTGTTTCCTCTTCAAATAGCCCTAGTCACAGACTGAGGAAAAGCACTTTCATTGAAAGGGGTTGCCAAGCTTCTAAAAAATTACGAGTTTCCGAAATACCAGCAAATAGTTTTTCACCCAATCTTGATGATACTTGTCGCTAATGATCAGTACACAAATCCCTCTTGACTCACCAAATTTTGTTCTTCTACGTTGAAGCGTTCGTCTACAGTAGCAGTTTTTATATTTAGGTTTCTCTCTGTTCTCTCCTATATAGATAGATGAATTTGGAACTCTAAATCCAACATGGTTTGTAGTAGCTCTTTGAAACTTGACAAAATAAAAGAGTTCTCTGTTTTGCCTCAATGGTTTGTTTCCTCCTCAAGTAGCCCTAGGCACAGACTGTGGAAATGCACTTTCATTGAGAGTGGTCGCCAAGCTTCTAAGAAATTACAAGTTTCCGAAATACCAGCATATATTTTTTCACCCAATCTTGATGATACTTGGTGGTAATGATCAGTACACAAATCCCACTTGGCTCACCAAATTTTGTTCTTCTAGTTTGAAGCTTTGGTCTACAGTAGCAGTTTTTATATTTAGGTTTCCCTCTGTTCTCTCCTATATAGATAGATGAATTTGGAACTCTAAATCCAACATGGTTTGTAGTAGCTCTTTGAAACTTCACAAAATAAAGGAATTCTGAGTTTCATCACTGTGGTTTGTTTCCTCTTCAAGTAGCCCTAGGCACAGACTGTGGAAAACCACTTTCATTGAGAGGGGTTGCCACGCTTCTAAGAAATAACGAGTTTCCGAACTACCAGCAAATATTTTTTCACCCAATCTCGATGATATTGGTGGTAATGATCAGTACACAAATCCCACATGGCTCACCAAATTTTGTTCTTCTACGTTGAAGCGTTCGTCTATAGTAGCAGTTTTTATATGTAGGTTTCCCTCTGTTCTCTCATTTATAGATAGATGAATTTGGAACTCTAAATCCAACATGGTTTGTAGTAGCTCTTTGAAACTTGAAAAATAAAGGAGTTCTCAGTTTTGTCTCAAGGGTTTGTTTCCTCCTCAAGTAGCCCTAGGCGCAGACTGGGGAAAAGCACTTTCATTGAGAGTGGTTGCCAAGCTTCTAAGAAATTACAAGTTTCCGAAATACCAGTAAATATTTTTTCACCCAATCTTGATGATACTTGGTGGTAATGATCAGTACACAAATCCCACTTGGCTCACCAAATTTTGTTCTTCTAGTTTGAAGCTTTCGTCTACAGTAGCAGTTTTTATATTTAGGTTTCCCTCTGTTCTCTCCTATATAGATAGATGAATTTGGAACTCTAAATCCAACATGGTTTGTAGTAGCTCTTTGAAACTTCACAAAATAAAGGAGTTCTGAGTTTTGTCTCTGGGGTTTGTTTCCTCTTCAAGTAGCCCTAGGCACAGAGTGTGGAAAACCACTTTCATTGAGAGGGTTTGCCAAGCTTCTAAGAAATAACGAGTTTCCGAAATACCAGCAAATATTTTTTCACACAATCTTGATGATACTTGTGGCTAATGATCACTACACAAATCCCACTTGGCTCAACAAATTTTGTTCTTCTAGGTTGAAGCGTTCGTCTACAATAGCAGTTTTTATATTTAGGTTTCACTCTGATCTCTTATATATAGATAGATGAATTTGGAACTCTAAATCCAACATGGTTTGTAATAGCTCTTTGATACTTGACAAAATAAAGGAGTTCTCAGTTTTGTCTCTATGGTTTTTTTCCTCTTCAAATAGCCCTAGTCACAGACTTAGGAAAAGCACTTTCATTGAGAGGGGTTGCCAAGCTTCTAAGAAATTACGAGTTTCCGAAATACCAGCAAATATTTTTTCACCCAATCTTGATGATACTTGTTGCTAATGATCAGTACACAAATCCCACTTGACTCACCAAATTTTGTTCTTCTAGGTTGAAGCTTTAGTCTACAATAGCAGTTTTTATATTTAGGTTTCCCTCTGTTCTCTCCTATATAGATAGATGAATTTGGAACTCTAAATCCAACATGGTTTGTAGTAGCTCTTTGAAACTTGACAAAATAAAGGAGTTCTCTGTTTTGCCTCAATGGTTTGTTTCCTCCTCAAGTAGCCCTAGGCACAGACTGTGGAAATGCACTTTCATTGAGAGTGGTCGCCAAGCTTCTAAGAAATTACAAGTTTCCGAAATACCAGCATATATTTTTTCACCCAATCTTGATGATACTTGGTGGTAATGATCAGTACACAAATCCCACTTGGCTCACCAAATTTTGTTCTTCTAGGTTGAAGCGTTCGTCTATCGTAGCAGTTTTTATATTTAGGTTTCTCTCTGTTCTCTCCTATATAGATAGATGAATTTTTAACTCTAAATCCAACATGGTTTGTAGTAGCTCTTCGAAACTTGACAAAATAAAGGAGTTCTCAGTTTTGTTTCTATGGTTTGTTTCCTCTTCAATAAGCCCTGGGCACAGACTGTGGAAAAGAACTTTCATTGAGAGGGGTTGCCAAGCTTTTAAGAAATAACGAGTTTCCGAAATACCAGCAAATATTTTTTCACCCAATCTTGATGATACTTGTTGCTAATGATCAGTACACAAATCCCACGTGGCTCACCAAATTTTGTTCTTCTAGGTTGAAGCGTTCGTCTACAGTAGCAGTTTTTATATTTAGGTTTCTCTCTGTTCTCTCCTATATAGATAGATGAATTTGGAACTCTAATTCCAACATGGATTGTAGTAGCTCTTTGAAACTTGACAAAATAAAGGAGTTCTCAGTTTGGTCTCTATGGTTTGTTTCGTCTTCAAGTAGCCCAAGGCACAGACTGTGGAAGCACTTTCATTGAGATGGGTTGCCAAGCTTCTAAGAAATAACGAGTTTCCAAAATACCAGCAAATATTTTTTCACCCAGTCTTGATGATACTTTGTGGTAATGATCAGTACACCAATCCCACTTGGCTCACCAAATTTTGTTCTTCTAGGTTGAAGCGTTCGTCTACAGTAGCAGTTTTTATATTTAGATTTCCCTCTGTTTTCTCCTGTATAGACAGATGAATTTGGAACTCTAAATCCAACATGGTTTGTACTAGCTCTTTGAAACTTGAAAAATAAAACCGTTCTCAGTTTTGTCTCTATGGATTGTTTCCTCTTCTCTTAGCCCTAGGCACAGACTGTGGAAAATCACTTTCATTGAGAGGGGTTCCCAAGCTTCTAAGAAATAACGAGTTTCCGAAATACCAGCAAATATTTTTTCACCCAATCTTGATGATACTTGTTGCTAATGATCAGTACACAAATCCCACTTGGCTCACCAAATTTTGTTCTTCTAGGTTGAAGCGTTCGTCTACAATAGCAGTTTTTATATTTAGGTTTCACTCTGATCTCTTATATATAGATAGATGAATTTGGAACTCTAAATCCAATATGGTTTGTAATAGCTCTTTGATACTTGACAAAATAAAGGAGTTCTCAGTTTTGTCTCTATGGTTTGTTTCCTCTTCAAATAGCCCTAGTCACAGACTGAGGAAAAGCACTTTCATTGAAAGGGGTTGCCAAGCTTCTAAAAAATTACGAGTTTCCGAAATACCAGCAAATAGTTTTTCACCCAATCTTGATGATACTTGTCGCTAATGATCAGTACACAAATCCCTCTTGACTCACCAAATTTTGTTCTTCTACGTTGAAGCGTTCGTCTACAGTAGCAGTTTTTATATTTAGGTTTCTCTCTGTTCTCTCCTATATAGATAGATGAATTTGGAACTCTAAATCCAACATGGATTGTAGTAGCTCTTTGAAACTTGACAAAATAAAGGAGTGCTCAGTTTTGTCTCTATGGTTTGTTTCCTCTTCAAGTAGCCCTAGGCATAGACTGTGGAAGCACTTTCATTGAAAGGGGTTGCCAAGCTTCTAAGAAATTACGAGTTTCCGAATTACCAGCAAATATTTTTTCACCCAATCTTGATGATACTTGGTGGTAATGATCAGTACACAGATCCCACTTGGCTCACCAAATTTTGTTCTTCTAGGTTGAAGTGTTCGTCTACAGTAGTCGTTTTTATATTTAGGTTTCACTCTGTTCTCTCCTATATAGATAGATGAATTTTCAACTCTAAATCCAACATGGTTTGTAGTAGCTCTTTGAAACTTGACAAAATAAAGGAGTTCTGAGTTTTGTCTCTGTGGTTTGTTTCCTCTTCAAGTAGCCCTAGGCAAAGACTGTGGAAAACCATTTTCATTGAGAGGGGTTGCCACGCTTCTAAGAAATAACAAGTTTCCGAAATACCAGCATATATTTTTTCACCCAATCTTGATGATACTTGTTGCTAATGATCAGTACACAAATCCCACTTGGCTCATCAAATTTTGTTCTTCTAGGTTGAAGCGTACGTCTACAGTAGCAGTTTTTATATTTAGGATTCTCTCTGTTCTCTCCTATATAGATAGATGAATTTGGAACTCTAAATCCAACATGGTTTGTAGTAGCTCTTTGAAACTTGACAAAATACAGGAGTTCTCAGTTTTGTCTGTACGGTTTGTTTCCTCTTCAAGTAGCCCTAGTCACAGACTGTGGAAAAGCACTTTAATTGAGAGGGTTGCCAAGCTTTTAAGAAATTACTATTTTCTGAAATACCAGCAATATTTTTTCACCCAATCTTGATGATACTAGTTGCTAATGATCAGTACACAAATCCCACTTGGCTCACCAAATTTTGTTCTTCTAGGTTGAAGCGTTCGTCTACAGTAGCAGTTTTAATATCTAGGTTTCCCTCTGTTCTCTCCTATATAGATAGATGAATTTGGAACTCTAAATCCAACATGGTTTGTAGTAGCTCTTTGAAACTTGACAAAATAAAGGAGTTCTCAGTTTTGTCTCTATGGTTTGTTTCCTCTTCAAGTAGCCCTAGTCACAGACTGTGGAAAAGCACTTTCATTGAGAGGGTTGCCAAGCTTCTAAAAATTACGAGTTTCCGAAATACCAGCAAATATTGTTTCACCCAATCTTGATGATACTTGGTGGTAATGATCAGTACACAAATCCCACTTTGCTCACCAAATTTTGTTCTTCTAGGTTGAAGCATTCGTCTACAGTAGCAGTTTTTATATTTAGGTTTCCCTCTGTTCTCTCCTATTTAGATAGATGAATTTGGAACTCTAAATCCAACATGGATTGTAGTAGCTCTTTGAAACTTGACAAAATAAAGGAGTTCTCAGTTTTGTCTCTATGGTTTGTTTCTTCTTCAAGTAGCCCTAGGCACAGACTGTGGAAGCACTTTCATTGAGATGGGTTGCCAAGCTTCTAAGAAATAACGTGTTTTCAAAATACCAGCAAATATTTTTTCACCCAATCTTGATGATACTTGGTGGTAATGATCAGTACACAAATCCCACTTGGCTCACCAAATTTTGTTCTTCTAGGTTGAAGCGTTCGTCTACAGTAGCAGTTTTTATATTTAGGTTTCTCTCTGTTTTCTCCTATATAGATAGATGAATTTGGAACTCTAAATCCAACATGGATTGTAGTAGCTCTTTGAAACTTGACAAAATAAAGGAGTTCTCAGTTTTGTCTCTATGGTTTGTTTCCTCTTCAAGTAGCCCTAGTCACAGACTGTGGAAAAGCACGTTCATTGAGAGGGTTGCCAAGCTTCTAAAAAATTACGAGTTTCCGAAATACCAGCAAATATTGTTTCACCCAATCTTGATGATACTTGGTGGTAATGATCAGTACACAAATCCCACTTTGCTCACCAAATTTTGTTCTTCTAGGTTGAAGCATTCGTCTACAGTAGCAGTTTTTATATTTAGGTTTCCCTCTGTTCTCTCCTATTTAGATAGATGAATTTGGAACTCTAAATCCAACATGGATTGTAGTAGCTCTTTGAAACTTGACAAAATAAAGGAGTTCTCAGTTTTGTCTCTATGGTTTGTTTCCTCTTCAAGTAGCCTAGGCACAGACTGTGGACGCACTTTCATTGAGATGGGTTGCCAAGCTTCTAAGAAATAACGTGTTTTCAAAATACCAGCAAATATTTTTTCACCCAATCTTGATGATACTTGGTGGTAATGATCAGTACACAAATCCCACTTGGCTCACCAAATTTTGTTCTTCTAGGTTGAAGCGTTCGTCTACAGTAGCAGTTTTTATATTTAGGTTTCTCTCTGTTCTCTCCTATATAGATAGATGAATTTGGAACTCTAAATCCAACATGGATTGTAGTAGCTCTTTGAAACTTGACAAAATAAAGGAGTTCTCAGTTTTATCTCTATGGTTTGTTTCCTCTTCAAGTAGCCCTAGGCACAGACTGTGGAAAAGCACTTTCATTGAGAGGGGTTGCCAAGCTTCTAAGAAATAACGAGTTTCCGAAATACCAGCAAATATTTTTTCACCCAATCTTGATGATACTTGGTGGTAATCATCAATACACAGATCCCACTTGGCTCACCAAATTTTGTTCTTCTAGGTTGAAGCGTAAGTCTACAGTAGCAGTTTTTATATCTAGGTTTCGCTCTGTTCTCTCCTATATAGATAGATGAATTTGGAACTCTAAATCCAACATGGTTTGTAGTAGCTCTTTGAAACTTGACAAAATAAAGGAGTTCTCAGTTTTGTCTCTATGGTTTGTTTCCTCTTCAAGTAGCCGAAGCACAGACTGTGGAAAAGCACTTTCATTGAGAGGGGTTGCCAAGCTTCTAAGAAATTACGAGTTTCCGAAATACCAGCAAATATTTTTTTCACCCAATCTTGATGATACTTGGTGGTAATGATCAGTACAGAAATCGCACTTTGCTCACAAAATTTTGTTCTTCTAGGTTGAAGCATTCGTCTACAGTAGCAGTTTTTATATTTAGGTTTCCCTCTGTTCTCTCCTATTTAGATAGATGAATTTGGAAGGCTAAATCCAACATGGATTGTAGTAGCTCTTTGAAACTTGACCAAATAAAGGAGTTCTCAGTTTTGTCTCTATGGTTTCTTTATTCTTCAAGTAGCCCTAGGCACAGTCTGTGGAAGCACTTTCATTGAGATGGGTTGCCAAGCTTGTAAGAAATAAGGAGTTTCCGAAATACCAGCAAATATTTTTTCACCCAATCTTGATGATACTTGGTGGTATTGATCAGTACACAAGTCCCACTTGGCTCACCAAATTTTGTTCTTCTAGGTTGAAGCGTTCGTCTACAGTAGCAGTTTTTATATTTAGGTTTCTCTCTGTTCTCTCATATATAGATAGATGAATTTGGAACTCTAAATCCAACATGGATTGTAGTAGCTCTTTTGAAACTTGACAAAATAAAGGAGTTCTCAGTTTTGTCTCTATGGTTTTTTCCTCTTCAAGTAGCCCTAGGCACAGACTGTGGAAAAGCACTTTCATTGAGAGGGGTTGCCAAGCTTCTAAGAAATAACGAGTTTCCGAAATACCAGCAAATATTTTTTCACCCAATCTTGGTGATACTTGTTGCTAATGATCAGTACAAAATCCCACTTGGCTCACCAAATTTTGTTCTACTTGGTTGAAGCATTCGTCTACAGTAGCAGTTTTTATATTTAGGTTTCTCTCTGTTCTCTCCTATATAGTTAGATGAATGTGGAACTCTAAATCCAACATGGATTGTAGTAGCTCTTTGAAACTTGACAAAATAAAGGAGTTCTCAGTTTTGTCTCTATGGTTTTTTCCTCTTCAAGTAGCACTAGGCACAGACTGTGGAAAAGCACTTTCATTGAGAAGGGTTGCCAAGCTTCTAAGAAATAACGAGTTTCCGAAATACCAGCAAATATTTTTTCACCCAATCTTGATGATACTTGTTGCTAATGATCAGTACACAAATCCTTCTTGGCTAACCAAATTTTGTTCTTCAAGGTTGAAGCGTTCGTCTACAGTAGCAGTTTTTATATTTAGGTTTCTCTCTGTTCTCTAATATATAGTTAGATGAATGTGGAACTCTAAATCCAACATGGATTGTAGTAGCTCTTTGAAACTTGACAAAATAAAGGAGTTCTCAGTTTTGTCTCTATGGTTTCTTTCGTCTTCAAGTAGCCCTAGGCACAGACTGTGGAAGCACTTTCATTGAGATGGGTTTCCAAGCTTCTAAGAAATAACGAGTTTCCAAAATACCAGCAAATATTTTTTCACCCAGTCTTGATGATACTTTGTGGTAATGATCAGTACACAAATCCCACTTGGCTAACCAAATTTTGTTCTTCTAGGTTGAAGCGTTCGTCTACAGTAGCCGTTTTTATATTTAGGTTTCTCTCTGTTCTCTTATATAGATAGATGAATTTGGAACTCTAAATCCAACATGGTTTGTAGTAGCTCTTTGAAACTTCACAAAATAAAGGAGTTCTGAGTTTTGTCTCTGTGGTTTGTTTCCTCTTCAAGTAGCCCTAGGCAAAGACTGTGGAAAACCATTTTCATTGAGAGGGGTTGCCACGCTTCTAAGAAATAACAAGTTTCCGAAATACCAGCATATATTTTTTCACCCAATCTTTATGATACTTGTTGCTAATGATCAGTACACAAATCCCACTTGGCTCATCAAATTTTGTTCTTCTAGGTTGAAGCGTTCGTCTACAGTAGCAGTTTTTATATTTAGGATTCTCTCTGTTCTCTCCTATATAGATAGATGAATTTGGAACTCTAAATCCAACATGGTTTGTAGTAGCTCTTTGAAACTTGAGAAAATAAAGGAGTTCTCAGTTTTGTCTGTATGGTTTGTTTCCTCTTCAAGTAGCCCTAGTCACAGACTGTGGAAAAGCACTTTAATTGAGAGGGTTGAGAAGCTTTTAAGAAATTACTATTTTCTGAAATACCAGCAATATTTTTTCACCCAATCTTGATGATACTAGTTGCTAATGATCAGTACACAAATCCCACTTGTCTCACCAAATTTTGTTCTTTTAGGTTGAAGCGTTCGTCTACAGTAGCAGTTTTTATATCTAGGTTTCCCTCTGTTCTCTCCTATATAGATAGATGAATTTGGAACTCTAAATCCAACATGGTTTGTAGTAGCTCTTTGAAACTTGACAAAATAAAGGAGTTCTCAGTTTTGTCACTATGGTTTGTTTCCTCTTCAATTAGCCCTAGGCACAGACTGTGGAAAAGCACTTTCTTTGAGAGGGGTTGCCAAGCTTCTAAGAAATTACGAGTTTCCGAAATACCAGCAAATATTTTTTTCACCCAATCTTGATGATACTTGGTGGTAATGATCAGTACAGAAATCCCACTTTGCTCACAAAATTTTGTTCTTCTAGGTTGAAGCATTCGTCTACAGTAGCAGTTTTTATATTTAGGTTTCCCTCTGTTCTCTCCTATTTAGATAGATGAATTTGGAACTCTAAATCCAACATGGTTTTTAGTAGCTCTTTGAAACTTGACAAAATAAAGGAGTTCTCAGTTTTGTCTCTATGGTTTGTTTCCTCTTCAAGTAGCCCTAGGCACAGACTGTGGAAAAGCAATTTCATTGAGAGTGGTTGCCAAGCTTCTAAGAAATAATGAGTTTCCGAAATACCAGCAAATATGTTCTCAGCCAATCTTGATGATACTTGTTGCTTATGATCAGTACACAAATCCCACATGGCTCACCAAATTCTGTTCTTCTAGGTTGAAGCGTTCGTCTACAGTTGCAGTTTTTATATTTAGGTTTCCCTCTGTTTTCTCCTATATAGATAGATGAATTTGGAACTCTAAATCCAACATGTTTTGTAGTAGCTCATTGAAACGGGACAAAATAAAGGAGTTCTCAGTTTTGTCTCTATGGTTTGTTTCCTCTTCAAGTAGCCCTAGGCACAGACTGTGGAAAAGCACTTTCATTGAGAGGCTTTGCCAAGCTTCTAAGAAATTACGAGTTTCCGAAATACCAGCAAATATTTTTTCACCCAATCTTGATGATACTTTGCGGTAATGATCAGTCCACAAATCCCACTTGGCTCAACAAATTTTGTTCTTCTAGGTTGAAGCGTTCGTCTACAGTAGCAGTTTTTATATTTAGGTTTCCCTCTGTTCTCTCCTATATAGATAGATGAATTTGGAACTCTAAATCCAACATGGATTGTACTAGCTTTTTGAAACTTGACAAAATAAAGGAGTTCTCAGTTTTGTCTGTACGGTTTGTTTCCTCTTCTTGTAGCCCTAGGCACAGACTGTGGAAAAGCACTTTCATTGAGAGGGGTTGCCAAGCTTCTAAGAAATAACGAGTTTCCGAAATACCAGCAAATATTTTTTCACCCAATCTTGGTGATACTTGGTGGTAATGATCAGTACACAAATCCCACTTGGCTCACCAAATTTTGTTCTTCTAGGTTGAAGCGTTCGTCTACAGTAGCAGTTTTTATATTTAGGTTTCACTCTGTTCTCTCATATATAGATAGATGAATTTGGAACTCTAAATCCAACATGGTTTGTAGTAGCTCTTTGAAACTTGACAAAATAAAGGAGTTCTCAGTTTTGTCTCTATGGTTTGTTTCCTCTTCAAGTAGCCCTAGTCACAGACTGTGGAAAAGCACTTTCATTGAGAGGGTTGCCAAGCTTCTAAAAAATTACGAGTTTCCGAAATACCAGCAAATATTGTTTCACCCAATCTTGATGATACTTGGTGGTAATGATCAGTACACAAATCCCACTTTGCTCACCAAATTTTGTTCTTCTAGGTTGAAGCATTCGTCTACAGTAGCAGTTTTTATATTTAGGTTTCCCTCTGTTCTCTCCTATTTAGATAGATGAATTTGGAACTCTAAATCCAACATGGTTTGTAGTAGCTCTTTGAAACTTGACAAAATAAAGGAGTTCTCAGTTTTGTCTCTATGGTTTGTTTCCTCTTCAAGTAGCCGAAGCACAGACTGTGGAAAAGCACTTTCATTGAGAGGGGTTGCCAAGCTTCTAAGAAATTACGAGGTTCCGAAATACCAGCAAATATTTTTTTCACCCAATCTTGATGATACTTGGTGGTAATGATCAGTACAGAAATCGCACTTTGCTCACAAAATTGTGTTCTTCTAGGTTGAAGCATTCGTCTACAGTAGCAGTTTTTATATTTAGGTTTCCCTCTGTTCTCTCCTATTTAGATAGATGAATTTGGAAGGCTAAATCCAACATGGTTTTTAGTAGCTCTTTGAAACTTGACAAAATAAAGGAGTTCTCAGTTTTGTCTCTATGGTTTGTCTCCTCTTCAAGTAGCCCTAGGCACAGACTGTGGAAAAGCAATTTCATTGAGAGTGGTTGCCAAGCTTCTAAGAAATAATGAGTTTCCGAAATACCAGCAAATATGTTTTCAGCCAATCTTGATGATACTTGTTGCTGATGATCAGTACACAAATCCCACTTGGCTCACCAAATTCTGTTCTTCCAGGTTGAAGCGTTCGTCTACAGTAGCAGTTTTTATATTTAGGTTTCTCTCTGTTCTCTCCTATATAGATAGATGAATTTGGAACTCTAAATCCAACATGGATTGTAGTAGCTCTTTGAAACTTGACCAAATAAAGGAGTTCTCAGTTTTGTCTCTATGGTTTCTTTATTCTTCAAGTAGCCCTAGGCACAGTCTGTGGAAGCACTTTCATTGAGATGGGTTGCCAAGCTTGTAAGAAATAAGGAGTTTCCGAAATACCAGCAAATATTTTTTCACCCAATCTTGATGATACTTGGTGGTATTGATCAGTACACAAATCCCACTTGGCTCACCAAATTTTGTTCTTCTAGGTTGAAGCGTTCGTCTACAGTAGCAGTTTTTATATTTAGGTTTCTCTCTGTTCTCTCATATATAGATAGATGAATTTGGAACTCTAAATCCAACATGGATTGTAGTAGCTCTTTGAAACTTGACAAAATAAAGGAGTTCTCAGTTTTGTCTCTATGGTTTTTTCCTCTTCAAGTAGCCCTAGGCACAGACTGTGGAAGCACTTTCATTGAGATGGGTTGCCAAGCTTCTAAGAAATAACGTGTTTTCAAAATACCAGCAAATATTTTTTCACCCAATCTTGATGATACTTGGTGGTAATGATCAGAACACAAATCCCACTTGGCTCACCAAATTTTGTTCTTCTAGGTTGTAGCGTTCGTCTACAGTACCAGTTTTTATATTTAGGTTTCTCTCTGTTCTCTCCTATATAGATAGATGAATTTGGAACTCTAAATCCAACATGGATTGTAGTAGCTCTTTGAAACTTGACAAAATAAAGGAGTTCTCAGTTTTATCTCTATGGTTTGTTTCCTCTTCTTGTAGCCCTAGGCACAGACTGTGGAAAAGCACTTTCATTGAGAGGGGTTGCCAAGCTTCTAAGAAATAACGAGTTTCCGAAATACCAGCAAATATTTTTTCACCCAATCTTGATGATACTTGGTGGTAATCATCAGTACACAGATCCCACTTGGCTCACCAAATTTTGTTCTTCTAGGTTCAAGCGTTCATCTACAGTAGTCGTTTTTATATTTAGGTTTCACTCTGTTCTCTCATATATAGATAGATGAATTTGGAACTCTAAATCCAACATGGTTTGTAGTAGCTCGTTGAAACTTGACAAAATAAAGGAGTTCTGAGTTTTGTCTCTGTGGTTTGTTTCCTCTTCAAGTAGCCCTAGGCAAAGACTGTGGAAAACCATTTTCATTGAGAGGGGTTGCCACGCTTCTAAGAAATTACTATTTTCTGAAATACCAGCAATATTTTTTCACCCAATCTTGATGATACTTGTTGCTAATGATCAGTACACAAATCCCACTTGGCTCACCAAATTTTGTTCTTCTAGGTTGAAGCGTAAGTCTACAGTAGCAGTTTATATATCTAGGTTTCCCTCTGTTCTCTCATATATAGATAGATGAATTTGGAACTCTAAATCCAACATGGATTGTAGTAGCTCTTTGAAACTTGACAAAATAAAGGAGTTCTCAGTTTTGTCTGTATGGTTTGTTTCATCTTCAAGTAGCCCTAGTCACAGACTGTGGAAAAGCACTTTCATTGAGAGGGTTGCCAAGCTTTTAAGAAATTACTATTTTCTGAAATACCAGCAATATTTTTTCACCCAATCTTGATGATACTTGTTGCTAATGATCAGTACACAAATCCCACTTGGCTCACCAAATTTTGTTCTTCTAGGTTGAAGCGTAAGTCTACAGTAGCAGTTTTTATATCTAGGTTTCCCTCTGTTCTCTCCTATACAGATAGATGAATTTGGAACTCTAAATCCAACATGGTTTGTAGTAGCTCTTTGAAACTTGACAAAATAAAGGAGTTCTCAGTTTTGTCTCTATGGATTGTTTCCTCTTCAAGTAGCCGAAGCACAGACTGTGGAAAAGCACTTTCATTGAGAGGGGTTGCCAAGCTTCTAAGAAATTACGAGGTTCCGAAATACCAGCAAATATTTTTTTCACCCAATCTTGATGATACTTGGTGGTAATGATCAGTACAGAAATCGCACTTTGCTCACAAAATTTTGTTCTTCTAGGTTGAAGCATTCGTCTACAGTAGCAGTTTTTATATTTAGGTTTCCCTCTGTTCTCTCCTATTTAGATAGATGAATTTGGAAGGCTAAATCCAACATGGTTTTTAGTAGCTCTTTGAAACTTGACAAAATAAAGGAGTTCTCAGTTTTGTCTCTATGGTTTGTCTCCTCTTCAAGTAGCCCTAGGCACAGACTGTGGAAAAGCAATTTCATTGAGAGTGGTTGCCAAGCTTCTAAGAAATAATGAGTTTCCGAAATACCAGCAAATATGTTTTCAGCCAATCTTGATGATACTTGTTGCTGATGATCAGTACACAAATCCCACTTGGCTCACCAAATTCTGTTCTTCCAGGTTGAAGCGTTCGTCTACAGTAGCAGTTTTTATATTTAGGTTTCTCTCTGTTCTCTCCTATATAGATAGATGAATTTGGAACTCTAAATCCAACATGGATTGTAGTAGCTCTTTGAAACTTGACAAAATAAAGGAGTTCTCAGTTTTGTCTCTATGGTTTGTTTATTCTTCAAGTAGCCCTAGGCACATTCTGTGGAAGCACTTTCATTGAGATGGGTTGCCAAGCTTGTAAGAAATAAGGAGTTTCCGAAATACCAGCAAATATTTTTTCACCCAATCTTGATGATACTTGGTGGTATTGATCAGTATACAAATCCCACTTGGCTCACCAAATTTTATTCTTCTAGGTTGAAGCGTTCGTCTACAGTAGCAGTTTTTATATTTAGGTTTCTCTCTGTTCTCTCATATATAGATAGATGAATTTGGAACTCTAAATCCAACATGGATTGTAGTAGCTCTTTGAAACTTGACAAAATAAAGGAGTTCTCAGTTTTGTCTCTATGGTTTTTTCCTCTTCAAGTAGCCCTAGGCACAGACTGTGGAAAAGCACTTTCATTGAGAGGGGTTGCCAAGCTTCTAAGAAATAACGAGTTTCCGAAATACCAGCAAATATTTTTTCACCCAATCTTGGTGATACTTGTTGCTAATGATCAGTACACAAATCCCACTTGGCTCACCAAATTTTGTTCTTCTTGGTTGAAGCATTCATCTACAGTAGCAGTTTTTATATTTAGGTTTCTCTCTGTTCTCTCCTATATAGTTAGATGAATGTGGAACTCTAAATCCAACATGGATTGTAGTAGCTCTTTGAAACTTGACAAAATAAAGGAGTTCTCAGTTTTGTCTCTATGGTTTTTTCCTCTTCAAGTAGCACTAGGCACAGACTGTGGAAAAGCACTTTCATTGAGAAGGGTTGCCAAGCTTCTAAGAAATAAAGAGTTTCCGAAATACCAGCAAATATTTTTTCACCCAATCTTGATGATACTTGTTGCTAATGATCAGTACACAAATCCCACTTGGCTAACCAAATTTTGTTCTTCTAGGTTGAAGCGTTCGCTACAGTAGCCGTTTTTATATTTAGGTTTCTCTCTGTTCTCTCCTATATAGATAGATGAATTTGGAACTCTAAATCCAACATGGTTTGTAGTAGCTCTTTGAAACTTGACAAAATAAAGGAGTTCTGAGTTTTGTCTCTGTGGTTTGTTTCCTCTTCAAGTAGCCCTAGGCAAAGACTGTGGAAAACCATTTTCATTGAGAGGGGTTGCCACGCTTCTAAGAAATAACAAGTTTCCGAAATACCAGCATATATTTTTTCACCCAATCTTGATGATACTTGTTGCTAATGATCAGTACACAAATCCCACTTGGCTCATCAAATTTTGTTCTTCTAGGTTGAAGCGTTCGTCTACGGTAGCAGTTTTTATATTTAGGATTCTCTCTGTTCTCTCCTATATAGATAGATGAATTTGGAACTCTAAATCCAACATGGTTTGTAGTAGCTCTTTGAAACTTGACAAAATAAAGGAGTTCTCAGTTTTGTCTGTATGGTTTGTTTCCTCTTCAAGTAGCCCTAGTCACAGACTGTGGAAAAGCACTTTCATTGAGAGGGTTGCCAAGCTTTTAAGAAATTAATATTTTCTGAAATACCAGCAATATTTTTTCACCCAATCTTGATGATACTAGTTGCTAATGATAAGTACACATATCCCACTTGGCTCACCAAATTTTGTTTTTCTAGGTTGAAGCGTTCGTCTACAGTAGCAGTTTTTATATCAAGGTTTCCCTCTGTTCTCTCCTATATAGATAGATGAATTTGGAACTCTAAATCCAACATGGTTTGTAGTAGCTCTTTGAAACTTGACAAAATAAAGGAGTTCTCAGTTTTGTCACTATGGTTTGTTTCCTGTTCAATTAGCCCTAGGCACAGACTGTGGACAAGCACTTTCATTGAGAGGGGTTGCCAAGCTTCTAAGAAATTACGAGTTTCCGAAATACCAGCAAATATTTTTTTCACCCAATCTTGATGATACTTGGTGGTAATGATCAGTACAGAAATCCCACTTTGCTCACAAAATTTTGTTCTTCTAGGTTGAAGCATTCGTCTACAGTAGCAGTTTTTATATTTAGGTTTCCCTCTGTTCTCTCCTATTTAGATAGATGAATTTGGAACTCTAATTCCAACATGGTTTTTAGTAGCTCTTTGAAACTTGACAAAATAAAGGAGTTCTCAGTTTTGTCTCTATGGTTTGTTTTTTCTTCAAGTAGCCCTAGGCACAGACTGTGGAAAAGCAATTTCATTGAGAGTGGTTGCCAAGCTTCTATGAAATAATGAGTTTCCGAAATACCAGCAAATATGTTTTCAGCCAATCTTGATGATATTTGTTGCTGATGATCAGTACACAAATCCCACATGGCTCACCAAATTCTGTTCTTCTAGGTTGAAGCGTTCGTCTACAGTTGCAGTTTTTATATTTAGGTTTCCCTCTGTTTTCTCCTATATAGATAGATGAATTTGGAACTCTAAATCCAACATGTTTTGTAGTAGCTCATTGAAACGTGACAAAATAAAGGAGTTCTCAGTTTTGTCTCTATGGTTTGTTTCCTCTTCAAGTAGCACTAGGCACAGACTGTGGAAAAGCACTTTCATTGAGAGGGGTTGCCAAGCTTCTAAGAAATTACGAGTTTCCGAAATACCAGCAAATATTTTTTCACCCAATCTTGATGATACTTTGCGGTAATGATCAGTACACAAATCCCACTCGGCTCAACAAATTTTGTTCTTCTAGGTTGAAGCATTCGTCTAGTAGCAGTTTTTATATTTAGGTTTCCCTCTGTTCTCTCCTATTTAGATAGATGAATTTGGAACTCTAAATCCAACATGGATTGTAGTAGCTCTTTGAAACTTGACAAAATAAAGGAGTTCTCAGTTTTGTCTGTACGGTTTGTTTCCTCTTCTTGTAGCCCTAGGCACAGACTGTGGAAAAGCACTTTCATTGAGAGGGGTTGCCAAGCTTCTAAGAAATAACGAGTTTCCGAAATACCAGCAAATATTTTTTCACCCAATCTTGGTGATACTTGGTGGTAATGATCAGTACACAAATCCCACTTGGCTCACCAAATTTTGTTCTTCTAGGTTGAAGCGTTCGTCTACAGTAGCAGTTTTTATATTTAGGTTTCCCTCTGTTCTCTCCTATATAGATAGATGAATTTGGAACTCTAAATACAACATGGTTTGTAGTAGCTCTTTGAAACTTGACAAAATAAAGGAGTTCTCAGTTTTATCTCTATGGTTTGTTTCCTCTTCAAGTAGCCCTAGTCACAGACTGTGGAAAAGCACTTTCATTGAGAGGGGTTGCCAAGCTTCTAAGAAATAACGAGTTTCCAAAATACCAGCAAATATTTTTTCACCCAATCTTGATGATACTTGGTGGTAATCATCAGTACACAGATCCCACTTGGCTCACCAAATTTTGTTCTTCTAGGTTGAAGCGTTCATCTACAGTAGTCTTTTTTATATTTAGGTTTCACTCTGTTCTCTCATATATAGATAGATGAATTTGGAACTCTAAATCCAACATGGTTTGTAGTAGCTCGTTGAAACTTGACAAAATAAAGGAGTTCTGAGTTTTGTCTCTGTGGTTTGTTTCCTCTTCAAGTAGCCCTAGGCAAAGACTGTGGAAAACCATTTTCATTGAGAGGGGTTGCCACGCTTCTAAGAAATAACGAGTTTCTGAAATACCAGCATATATTTTTTCACCCAATCTTGATGATACTTGTTGCTAATGATCAGTACACAAATCCCACTTGGCTCACCAAATTTTGTTCTTCAAGGTTGAAGCGTTCGTCTACAGTAGCAGTTTTTATATTTAGGATTCTCTCTGTTCTCTCCTATATAGATAGATGAATTTGGAACTCTAAATCCAACATGGATTGTAGTAGCTTTTTGAAACTTGACAAAATAAAGGAGTTCTCAGTTTTGTCTGTATGGTTTGTTTCCTCTTCAAGTAGCCCTAGTCACAGACTGTGGAAAAGCACTTTCATTGAGAGGGTTGCCAAGCTTTTAAGAAATTACTATTTTCTGAAATACCAGCAATATTTTTTCACGCAATCTGGATGATACTAGTTGCTAATGATCAGTACACATATCCCAAGTGGCTCACCAAATTTTGTTTTTCTAGGTTGAAGCGTTCGTCTACAGTAGCAGTTTTTATATCTAGGTTTCCCTCTGTTCTCTCCTATATAGATAGATGAATTTGGAACTCTAAATCCAACATGGTTTGTAGTAGCTCTTTGAAACTTGACAAAATAAAGGAGTTCTCAGTTTTGTCACTATGGTTTGTTTCCTGTTCAATTAGCCCTAGGCACAGACTGTGGAAAAGCACTTTCATTGAGAGGGGTTGCCAAGCTTCTAAGAAATTACGAGTTTCCGAAATACCAGCAAATATTTTTTTCACCCAATCTTGATGATACTTGGTGGTAATGATCAGTACAGAAATCCCACATTGCTCACAAAATTTTGTTCTGGTAGGTTGAAGCATTCGTCTACATTAGCAGTTTTTATATTTAGGTTTCCCTCTGTTCTCTCCTATTTAGATAGATGAATTTGGAACGCTAAATCCAACATGGTTTTTAGTAGCTCTTTGAAACTTGACAAAATAAAGGAGTTCTCAGTTTTGTCTCTATGGTTTGTTTTTTCTTCAAGTAGCCCTAGGCACAGACTGTGGAAAAGCAATTTCATTGAGAGTGGTTGCCAAGCTTCTAAGAAATAATGAGTTTCCGAAATACCAGCAAATATGTTTTCAGCCAATCTTGATGATACTTGTTGCTGATGATCAGTACACAAATCCCACATGGCTCACCAAATTCTGTTCTTCTAGGTTGAAGCGTTCGTCTACAGTTGCAGTTTTTATATTTAGGTTTCCCTCTGTTTTCTCCTATATAGATAGATGAATTTGGAACTCTAAATCCAACATGTTTTGTAGTAGCTCATTGAAACGTGACAAAATAAAGGAGTTCTCAGTTTTGTCTCTATGGTTTGTTTCCTCTTCAAGTAGCCCTAGGCACAGACTGTGGAAAAGCACTTTCATTGAGAGGGGTTGCCAAGCTTCTAAGAAATTACGAGTTTCCGAAATACCAGCAAATATTTTTTCACCCAATCTTGATGATACTTTGCGGTAATGATCAGTACACAAATCCAACTTGGCTCAACAAATTTTGTTCTTCTAGGTTGAAGCGTTCGTCTACAGTAGCAGTTTTTATATTTAGGTTTCCCTCTGTTCTCTCCTATATAGATAGATGAATTTGGAACTCTAAATCCAACATGGATTGTACTAGCTCTTTGAAACTTGACAAAATAAAGGAGTTCTCAGTTTTGTCTGTACGGTTTGTTTCCTCTTCTTGTAGCCCTAGGCACAGACTGTGGAAAAACACTTTCATTGAGAGGGGTTGCCAAGCTTCTAAGAAATAACGAGTTTCCGAAATACCAGCAAATATTTTTTCACCCAATCTTGGTGATACTTGGTGGTAATGATCAGTACACAAATCCCACTTGGCTCACCAAATTTTGTTCTTCTAGGTTGAAGCGTTCGTCTACAGTAGCAGTTTTTATATTTAGGTTTCACTCTGTTCTCTCATATATAGATAGATGAATTTGGAACTCTAAATCCAACATGGTTTGTAGTAGCTCTTTGAAACTTGACAAAATAAAGGAGTTCTCAGTTTTATCTCTATGGTTTGTTTCCTCTTCAAGTAGCCCTAGTCACAGACTGTGGAAAAGCACTTTCATTGAGAGGGTTGCCAAGCTTCTAAAAAATTACGAGTTTCCGAAATACCAGCAAATATTGTTTCACCCAATCTTGATGATACTTGGTGGTAATGATCAGTACACAAATCCCACTTGGCTCACCAAATTTTGTTCTTCTAGGTTGAAGCGTTCGTCTACAGTAGCAGTTTTTATATTTAGGTGTCTCTCTGTTCTCTCCTATATAGATAGATGAATTTGGAACTCTAAATCCAACATGGATTGTAGTAGCTCTTTGAAACTTGACAAAATAAAGGAGTTCTCAGTTTTATCTCTATGGTTTGTTTCCTCTTCAAGTAGCCCTAGGCACAGACTGTGGAAAAGCACTTTCATTGAGAGGGGTTGCCAAGCTTCTAAGAAATAACGAGTTTCCAAAATACAAGCAAATATTTTTTCACCCAATCTTGATGATACTTGGTGGTAATCATCAGTACACAGATCCCACTTGGCTCACCAAATTTTGTTCTTCTAGGTTGAAGCGTTCACCTACAGTAGTCGTTTATATATTTAGGTTTCACTCTGTTCTCTCATATATAGATAGATGAATTTGGAACTCTAAATCCAACATGGTTTGTAGTAGCTCGTTGAAACTTGACAAAATAAAGGAGTTCTGAGTTTTGTCTCTGTGGTTTGTTTCCTCTTCAAGTAGCCCTAGGCAAAGACTGTGGAAAACCATTTTCATTGAGAGGGGTTGCCACGCTTCTAAGAAATAACGAGTTTCCGAAATACCAGCATATGTTTTTTCACCCAATCTTGATGATACTTGTTGCTAATGATCAGTACACAAATCCCACTTGGCTCACCAAATTTTGTTCTTCAAGGTTGAAGCGTTCGTCTACAGTAGCAGTTTTTATATTTAGGATTCTCTCTGTTCTCTCCTATATAGATAGATGAATTTGGAACTCTAAATCCAACATGGATTGTAGTAGCTTTTTGAAACTTGACAAAATAAAGGAGTTCTCAGTTTTGTCTGTATGGTTTGTTTCCTCTTCAAGTAGCCCTAGTCACAGACTGTGGAAAAGCACTTTCATTGAGAGGGTTGCCAAGCTTTTAAGAAATTACTATTTTCTGAAATACCAGCAATATTTTTTCACCCAATCTTGATGATACTTGTTGCTAATGATCAGTACACAAATCCCACTTGGCTCACCAAATTTTGTTCTTCTAGGTTGAAGCGTTCGTCTACAGTAGCAGTTTTTATATCTAGGTTTCTCTCTGTTCTCACCTATATAGATAGATGAATTTGGAACTCTAAATCCAACATGGTTTGTAGTAGCTCTTTGAAACTTGACAAAATAAAGTAGTTCTCAGTTTTGTCTCTATGGTTTGTTTCCTCTTCAAGTAGCCGAAGCACAGACTGTGGAAAAGCACTTTCATTGAGAGGGGTTGCCAAGCTTCTAAGAAATTACGAGTTTCCGAAATACCAGCAAATATTTTTTTCACCCAATCTTGATGATACTTGGTGGTAATGATCAGTACAGAAATCGCACTTTGCTCACAAAATTTTGTTCTTCTAGGTTGAAGCATTCGTCTACAGTAGCAGTTTTTATATTTAGGTTTCCCTCTGTTCTCTCCTATTTAGATAGATGAATTTGGAAGGCTAAATCCAACATGGTTTTTAGTAGCTCTTTGAAACTTGACAAAATAAAGGAGTTCTCAGTTTTGTCTCTATGGTTTGTCTCCTCTTCAAGTAGCCCTAGGCACAGACTGTGGAAAAGCAATTTCATTGAGAGTGGTTGCCAAGCTTCTAAGAAATAATGAGTTTCCGAAATACCAGCAAATATGTTTTCAGCCAATCTTGATGATACTTGTTGCTGATGATCAGTACACAAATCCCACTTGGCTCACCAAATTCTGTTCTTCCAGGTTGAAGCGTTCGTCTACAGTAGCAGTTTTTATATTTAGGTTTCTCTTTGTTCTCTCCTATATAGATAGATGAATTTGGAAATCTAAATCCAACATGGATTGTAGTAGCTCTTTGAAACTTGACAAAATAAAGGAGTTCTCAGTTTTGTCTCTATGGTTTGTTTATTCTTCAAGTAGCCCTAGGCACAGTCTGTGGAAGCACTTTCATTGAGATGGGTTGCCAAGCTTGTAAGAAATAAGGAGTTTCCGAAATACCAGCAAATATTTTTTCACCCAATCTTGATGATACTTATTGGTATGGATCAGTACAAAAATCCCACTTGGCTCACCAAATTTTGTTCTTCTAGGTTTAAGCGTTCGTCTACAGTAGCAGTTTTTATATTTAGGTTTCTCTCTGTTCTCTCATATATAGATAGATGAATTTGGAACTCTAAATCCAACATGGATTGTAGTAGCTCTTTGAAACTTGACAAAATAAAGGAGTTCTCAGTTTTGTCTCTATGGTTTTTTCCTCTTCAAGTAGCCCTAGGCACAGACTGTGGAAAAGCACTTTCATTGAGAGGGGTTGCCAAGCTTCTAAGAAATAACGAGTTTCCGAAATACCAGCAAATATTTTTTCACCCAATCTTGGTGATACTTCTTGCTAATGATCAGTACACAAATCCCACTTGGCTCACCAAATTTTGTTCTTCTTGGTTGAAGCATTCGTCTACAGTAGCAGTTTTTATATTTAGGTTTCTCTCTGTTCTCTCCTATATAGTTAGATGAATGTGGAACTCTAAATCCAACATGGATTGTAGTAGCTCTTTGAAACTTGACAAAATAAAGGAGTTCTCAGTTTTGTCTCTATGGTTTCTTTCGTCTTCAAGTAGCCCTAGGCACAGACTGTGGAAGCACTTTCATTGAGATGGGTTGCCAGGCTTCTAAGAAATAACGAGTTTCCAAAATACCAGCAAATATTTTTTCACCCAGTCTTGATGATACTTTGTGGTAATGATCAGTACACAAATCCCACTTGGCTCACCAAATTTTGTTCTTCCAGGTTGAAGCGTTCGCTACAGTAGCTGTTTTTATATTTAGGTTTCCCTCTGTTCTCTCCTGCATAGATAGATGAATTTGGAACTGTAAATCCAACATGGTATTTAGTAGCTCTTTGAAACTTGACAAAATAAAGGCGTTCTCAGTTTTGTCTCTATGGATTGTTTCCTCTTCTATTAGCCCTAGGCACACACTGTGGAAAAGCACTTTCATTGAGACGGGTTGCCAAGCTTCTAAGAAATAACGAGTTTCCGAAATACCAGCAAATATTTTTTCACCCAATCTTGATGATACTTGAAGGTAATGATCAGTACACAGATCCCACTTGTCTCACCAAATTTTGTTCTTCTAGGTTGAAGCGTTCGTCCATAGTAGCAGTTTTTATATTTAGGTTTCACTCTGTTCTCTCATATATAGATAGATGAATTTGGAACTCTAAATCCAACATGGTTTGTAGTAGCTCTTTGAAACTTGACAAAATAAAAAAGTTCTCAGTTTTGTCTCTATGGTTTGTTTCCTCTTCAAGTAGCCCTAGGCACAGACTGTGGAAAAGCACTTTCATTGAGAGGGGTTGCCAAGCTTCTAAGAAATAACGAGTTTCCGAAATACCAGCAAATATTTTTTCACCCAATCTTGATGATACTGGTTGATAATGATCAGTACACAGATCCCACTTGGCTCACCAAATTTTGTTCTTCTAGGTTGAAGAGTTCGTCTACAAAAGCAGTTTTTATATTTAGGTTTCACTCTGTTCTCTCATATATAGATAGATGAATTTTTAAATCTAAATCCAACATGGTTTGTAGTAGCTCTTTGAACCTTGACAAAATAAAGGAGTTCTGAGTTTTGTCTCTATGGTTTGTTTCCTCTTCAAGTAGCCCTAGGCACAGACTGTGGAAAAGCACTTTCATTGAGAGGGGTTGCCAAGCTTCTAAGAAATAACGAGTTTCCGAAATACCAGCAAATATTTTTTCACCCAATCTTGATGATACTTGTTGCCAATGATGAGTACACAAATCCCACTTGGCTCACCAAATTTTGTTCTTCTAGGTTGAAGCGTTCGTCTACAGTAGCAGTTTTTATATTTAGGTTTCTCTCTGTTCTCTCGTATATAGATAGATGAATTTGGAACTCTAAATCCAACTTGGATTGTAGTAGCTCTTTGAAACTTGACAAAATAAAGGAGTTCTCAGTTCTGTCACTATGGATTGTTTCCTCTTCAAGTTGCCCTACGCACAGACTGTGTAAGCACTTTCATTTAGATGGGTTGCAAAGCTGCTAAGAAATAACGAGTTTCCAAAATACCAGCAAATATTTTTTCACCCAATCTTGATGATACTTGGTGGTAATGATCCCTACACAAATCCCACTTGGCTCACCAAATTTTGTACTTCTAGGTTGAAGCGTTCGTCTACAGTAGCAGTTTTTGATATTTAGGTTTCTCTCTCTCCTATATAGATAGATTAATTTGGAACATTAAATCCAACATGGATTGTAGTAGCTCTTTGAAACTTGACAAAATAAAGGAGTTCTCAGTTTTGTCTCTATGGTTTGTTTCCTCTTCAAGTAGCCCTAGGCACAGACTGTGGAAAACCACTTTCATTGAGAGGGGTTGCCAAGCTTCTAAGAAATAACGAGTTTCCGAAATACCAGCAAATATTTTCTCACCCAATCTTGATGATACTTGGTGGTAATGATCAGTACACAAATCCCACTTGGCTCACCAAATTTTGTTCTTCTAGGTTGAAGCGTTCGTCTACAGTAGCAGTTTTTATAATAAGGTTTCTCTCTGTTCTCTCCTATATAGATACATGAATTTGGAACTCTAAATCCAACATGGATTGTAGTAGCTCTTTGAAACTTGACAAAATAAATGAGATCTCAGTTTTGTCTCTATGGTTTGTTTCCTCTTTAAGTACTCCTAGGCACAGACTGTGGAAAAGCACTTTCATTGAGAGGGGTTGCCAAGCTTCTAAGAAATTACGAGTTTCCTAAATACTAGCAAATATTTTTTCACCCAATTTTGATGATACTTGGTGGTAATGATCAGTACACAGTACCCACTTGGCTCACCAAATTTTGTTCTTCTAGGTTGAAGCGTTCGTCTACAGTAGCCGTTTTTATATTTAGGTTTCACTCTGTTGTCTCATATATAGATAGATGAATTTGGAACTCAAAATCCAACATCTTTGAAGTAGCTGTTTGAAACTTGACAAAATAAAGGAGTTCTGAGTTTTGTCTCTTTGGTTTGTTTCCTCTTCAAGTAGCCCTAGGCACAGACTGCGGAAAAGCACTTTCATTGAGAGGGGTTGCCAAGCTTCTAAGAAATAACGAGTTTCCCAAATACCAGCAAATATTTTTTCACCCAATCTTGATGATACTTGTTGCTAATGATCAGTACACAAATCCCACTTGGCTCACCAAATTTTGTTCTTCTAGGTTGAAGCATTCGTCTACAGTAGCAGTTTTTATATTTATGTTTCTCTCTGTTCTCTCCTATATAGATAGATGAATTTGGAACTCTAAATCCAACATGGATTGTAGTAGCTCTTTGAAACTTGACAAAATAAAAAAGTTTTCAGTTTTGTCTCTATGGTTTGTTTTCTCTTCAAGTTGCCCTACGCACAGACTGTGTTAGCACTTTCATTTAGATGGGTTGCCAAGCTGCTAAGAAATTACGAGTTTCCGAAATACCAGCAAATATTTTTTCACTAAATCTTGATGATACTTGGTGGTAATGATCAGTACACAAATCCCACTTGGCTCACCAAATTTTGTTCTTCTAGGTTGAAGCGTTCGTCTACAGTAGCAGTTTTTTTATATTTATGTTTCTCTCTCTTCTCTCCTATATAGATGGATTAATTTTAACTTTAAATCCAACATGGATTGTAGTAGCTCTTTGAAACTTGACAAAATCAAGGAGTTCTCAGTTTTGTCTCTATGGTTTGTTTCCTCTTCAAGTAGCCCTAGGCACAGACTGTGGAAAAGCACTTTCATTGAGAGGGGTTGCCAAGCTTCTAAGAATAACGAGTTTCCGAAATACCAGCATATATTTTTTTCACCCAATCTTGATGATACTTGGTGGTAATGATAAGAACACAGATCCCACTTGAAACACCAAATTGTGTTCTTCTAGGTTGAAGCGTTCGTCTACAGTAGCAGTTTTTATACTTAGGTTTCACTCTGTTCTCTCATATATAGATAGATGAATTTGGAACTCTAAATCCAACATGGTTTGTAGTAGCTCCTTGAAACTTGACAAAATAAAGAATTCTGAGTTTTGTCTCTATGGTTTGTTTCCTCTTCAAGTAGCCCTAGGCACAGACTGTGGAAAACCACTTTCATTGAGAGGGGTTGCCAAGCTTCTAAGAAATAACGAGTTTCCGAAATACCAGCAAATATTTTTTAACCCAATCTTGATGATACTGGTTGCAAATGATCAGTACAGAAATCCCACTTGGCTCAACAAATTGTGTTCTTCTAGGTTGAAGCGGTGGCCTACAGTAGAAGTTTTAATATTTAGGTTTCCCTCTGTTCTCTCCTATATAGATATATGAATTTGGAACACTAAATCCAACATGGTTTGTAGTAGCTCTTTGAAACTTGACAAAATAAAGGAGATCTCAGTTTTGTCTCTATGGTTTGTTTCCTTTCAAATAGCTCTAGGCACAGACTGTGGAAAAGCACTTTCATTGAGAGGGGTTGCCAAGCTTTTAAGAAATTACGAGTTTCCGAAATACCAGCAAATATTTTTTCACCCAATTTTGATGATACTTGGTGGTAATGATCAGTACACAAGTCCCACTTGGCTCACCAAATTTTGTTCTTCTAGGTTGAAGCGTTCGTCTACAGTAGCAGTTTTTATATTTAGGTTTCTCACTGTTCTCTCCTATATAGATAGATGAATTTGGAATTTTAAATCCAACATGGATTGTAGTAGCTCTTTGAAACTTGACAAAATAAAGGAGTTCTCAGTTTTGTCTCTATGGTTTGTTTCCTATTCAAGTAGCCCTAGGCACAGACTGTGGAAAAGCACTTTCATTGAGAGGTGTTGCCAAGCTTCTAAGAAATAACGAGTTTCCGAAAAACCAGCAAATATTTTTTCACCCAATCTTGATGATACTTGTTTCTAATGATCAGTACACAGATCCCACTTGGCTCACCAAATTTTGTTCTTCTAGATTGACGAGTTCGTCTACAGTAGCAGTTTTTATATTTAGGTTTCCCTCTGTTCTCTCCTATATAGATAGATGAATTTGGAACTCTAAATCCAACATGGTTTGTAGTAGCTCTTGGAAACTTGACAAAATAAAGGAGTTCTCAGTTTTGTCTCTATGGTTTCTTTTCACTTCAAGTAGCCCTAGGCACAGACTGTGCAAGTGCACTTTCATTGAGAGTGGTTGCCAAGCTTCTAAGAAATTACAAGTTACCGAAACACCAGCAAATATTTTTACACCGAATCTTGATTATACTTGGTGGTAATGATCAGCACACAAATCCCACTTGGCTCACCAAGTTTTGTTCTTCTAGGTTGAAGCGTTCGTCTACAGTAGCAGTTTTTATATTTAGGTTTCTCTCTGTTCTCTCCTATATAGATAGATGAATTTGGAACTCTAAATCCAACAGGGATTGTAGTAGCTCTTTGAAACTTGACAAAATAAAGGCGATCTCAGTTTTGTCTCTATGGTTTGTTTCCTCTTCAAGTACCCCTAGGCACAGACTGTGGAAAAGCACTTTCATTGAGAGAGGTTGCCAAGCTTATAAGAAATTACGAGTTTCCTAAATACCAGCAAATATTTTTTCACCCAATTTTGATGATACTTGGTGGTAATGATCAGTACACAGTACCCACTTGGCTCACCAAATTTTCTTCTTCTAGGTTGAAGCGTTCGTCTACAGTAGCAGTTTTTATATTTAGGTTTCTCTCTGTTATCTCCTATATAGATAGATGAATTTGGAACTCTAAATTCAAAATGGTTTGTAGTAGCTCTTTGAAACTTGACAAAATAAAGTAGTTCTGAGATTTGTCTCTATGGTTTGTTTCCTCTTCAAGTTGCCCTACGCACAAACTGTGTAAGCACTTTCATTTAGATGGGTTGCCAAGCTGCTAAGAAATTACGAGTTTCCGAAATACCAGCAAATATTTTTTCACTAAATCTTGATGATACTTCGTGGTAATGATCAGTACACAAATCCCACTTGGCTCACCAAATTTTGTTCTTCTAGGTTGAAGCGTTCGTCTACAGTAGCAGTTTTTTTATATTTATGTTTCTCTCTCTTCTCTCCTATATAGATAGATTAATTTTAACTTTAAATCCTACATGGATTGTAGTAGCTCTTTGAAACTTGACAAAATAAAGGAGTTCTCAGTTTTGTCTCTATGGTTTGTTTCCTCTTCAAGTAGCCCTAGGCACAGACTGTGGAAAAGCACTTTCATTGAGAGGGGTTGCCAAGCTTCTAAGAATAACGAGTTTCTGAAATACCAGCATATATTTTTTCACCCAATCTTGATGATACTTGGTGGTAATGATAAGTACACAGATCCCACTTGGCTCACCAAATTGTGTTCTTCTAGGTTGAAGCGTTCGTCTACAGTAGCAGTTTTTATACTTAGGTTTCACTCTGTTCTCTCATATATAGATAGATGAATTTGGAACTCTAAATCCAACATGGTTTCTGGTAGCTCTTTGAAACTTGACAAAATAAAGGAGTTCTGATTTTTGTCTCTATGGTTTGTTTCCTCTTCAAGTAGCCCTAGGCACAGACTGTGGAAAACCACTTTCATTGAGAGGGGTTGCCAAGCTTCTAAGAAATAACGAGTTTCCGAAATGTCAGCAAATATTTTTTCACCCAATCTTGATGATACTTGGTGGTAATGATCAGTACACAGGACCCACTTAGCTCACCAAATTTTGTTCTTCTAGGTTGAAGCGTTCGTCTACAGCAGCCGTTTTTATATTTAGGTTTCGCTCTGTTCTCTCATATATAGATAGATGAATTTGGAACTCTAAATCCAACATGGTTTGTAGTAGCTTTTTGAACTTGACAAAATAAAGGAGTTCTGAGTTTTGTCTCTATGGTTTGTGTCCTCTTCAAGTAACCCTAGGCGCAGAATGTGGAAAAGCACTTTCATTGAGAGGGGTTGCCAAGCTTCTAAGAAATAACGAGTTTCCGAAGTACCAGCAAATATTTTTTCACCCAATCTTGATGATACTTGGTGGTAATGATCAGTACACAATACCCACTTGGCTCACCAAATTTTGTTCTTCAAGGTTGAAGCGTTCGTCTACAGTAGCAGTTTTTATATTTAGGTTTCACTCTGTTCTCTCATATATAGATAGATGAATTTGGAACTCTAAATCCAACATGGTTTGTAGTAGCTCTTGGAATCTTGCAAAATAAAGGAGTTCTGAGTTTTGTCTCTATGGTTTGTTTCTTCTTCAAGTAGCCCTAGGCGCAGACTGTGGAAAAGCACTTTCATTGAGAGGGGTTGCCAAGCTTCTAAAAAATAACGAGTTTCCGAAGTTCCAGCAAATATTTTTTCACCCAATCTTGATGATACTTGTTGATAATGATCAGTACACAGATCCCACTTGGCTCACCAAATTTTGTTCTTCAAGGTTGAAGCGTTCGTCTACAGTAGCAGTTTTTATATTTAGGTTTCGCTCTATTCTCTCCTGTATACATAGATGAATTTGGAACTCTAAATCCAACATGGTTTGTAGTAGCTCTTTGAAACTTGACAAAATAACGGAGTTCTCAGTTTTGTCTTTATGGATTGTTTCCTCTTCAATTAGCCCTAGGCACAGACTGTGGAAAAGCACTTTCATTGAGTGGTGTTGCCAAGCTTCTAAGAAATAACGAGTTTCCGAAATACCAGCAAATATGTTTTTCACCCAATCTTGATGATACTTGGTGGTAATGATCAGTACACAAATCCCACTTGGCTCATCAAATTTTGTTCTTCTAGGTTGAAGCGTTCGTCTACAGTAGCAGTTTTTATATTTAGGTTTCTCTCTGTTCTCTCCTATATAGATAGATGAATTTGGAACTCTAAATCCAACATGGATTGTAGTAGCTCTTTGAACCTTGACAAAATAAAGGAGTTCTCAGTTTTGTCTCTATGGTTTGTTTCCTCTTCAAGTAGCCCTAGGCACAGACTGTGGAAAAGCACTTTCATTGAGAGGGGTTGCCAAGCTTCTAAGAAATAACGAGTTTCCGAAATACCAGCAAATATTTTTTCACCCAATCTTGATGATACTTGTTGATAATGATCAGTACACAGATCCCACTTGGCTCACCAAATTTTGTTCTTCTAGGTTGAAGCGTTCGCCTACAGTAGCAGTTTTTATATTTAGGTTTCTCTCTGTTCTCTCCTATATAGATAGATGAATTTGGAACTCTAAATCCAACATGGATTGTAGTAGATCTTTGAAACTTGACAAAATAAAGGAGTTCTGAGTTTTGTCTCTATGGTTTCTTTCCTCTTCAAGTTACCCTAGGCACAGACTGTGGAAAACTACTTTCATTGAGAGGTGTTGCCAAGCTTCTAAGAAATAACGAGTTTCCGAAATACCAGCAAATATTTTTTCACCCAATCTTGATGATACTGGTTGCTAATGATCAGTACACAAATCCCACTTGGCTCACCAAATTGTGTTCTTCTAGGTTGAAGCGTTCGCCTACAGTAGAAGTTTTTATATTTAGGTTTCCCTCTGTTCTCTCCTATATAGATAGATGAATTTGGAACTCTAAATCCAACATGGTTTGTAGTAGCTCTTTGAAACTTGACAAAATAAAGGAGTTCTCAGTTTTGTCTCTATGGTTTGTTTCCTCTTCAAGTAGCCCTAGGCACAGACTGTGGAAAAGCACTTTCATTGAGAGAGTTTGCCAAGCTTCTAAGAAATTACAAGTTTCCGAAATACCAGCAAATATTTTTTCACTCAATCTTGATGATACTTGGTTGTAATGATCAGTACACAAATCCAACTTGGCTCCCCAAATTTTGTTCTTCTAGGTTGAAGCGTTCGTCTACAGTAGCAGTTTTTATATTTGGGTTTCTCTCTGTTCTCTCCTATATAGATAGATGAATTTGGAACTCTAAATCCAACATGGATTGTAGTAGATCTTTGTAACTTGACAAAATAAAGGAGATCTCAGTTTTGTCTCTATGGTTTGTTTCCTCTTCAAGTAGCCCTAGGCATCGACTGTGGGAAAGCACGTTCATTGAGAGGGGTTGCCAAGCTTCTAAGAAATTACGAGTTTCCAAAATACCAGCAAATATTTTTTCACCCAATTTTGATGATACTTGGTTGTAATGATCAGTACACAAATCCCACTTGGCTCACCAAATTTTGTTCTTCTAAGTTGAAGCGTTTGTGTACAGTAGCCGTTTTTATATTTAGGTTTCGCTCTGTTCTCCCCTGTATAGATAGATGTATTTGGAACTCTAAATCCAACATGGTTTGTAGTAGCTCTTTGAAACTTGACAAAATAAAGGAGTTCTCAGTTTTGTCTCTATGGTTTGTTTCCTCTTCAAGTAGCCCTAGGCACAGACTGTGGAAAAGCACTTTCATTGAGAGGGGTTGCCAAGCTTCTAAGAAATAACGAGTTTCCGAAATACCAGCAAATATTTTTTCACCCAATCTTGATGATACTTGGTGGTAATGATCAGTACACAGATCCCACTGGGCTCACCAAATTTTGTTCTTCTAGGTTGAAGCGTTCGTCTACAGTAGCAGTTTTTATATTTAGTTTTCACTCTGTTGTCTCATATATAGATAGATGAATTTGGAACTCTAAATCCAACATGGTTTGTAGTAGCTCTTTGAAACATGACAAAATAAGGAGTTCTGAGTTATGTCTCTATGGTTTGTTTCCTCTTCAAGTAGCCCTAGGCACAGACTGTGGAAAACCACTTTCATTGAGAGGGGTTGCCAATCTTCTAAGAAATAACGAGTTTCCGAAATATCAGCAAATATTTTTTCACCCAATCTTGATGATACCTGGTGGAAATGATCAGTACACAATACCCACTTGGCTCACCAAATTTTGTTCTTCTATGTTGAAGGGTTCGTCTATAGTAGCCGTTTTTATATTTAGGTTTCACTCTGTTCTCTCCTATATAGATAGATGAATTTGGAACTCTAAATCCAACATGGTTTGTAGTAGCTCTTTGAATCTTGCAAAATAAAGGAGTTCTGAGTTTCGTCTCTATGGTTTGTTTCTTCTTCAAGTAGCCCTAGGCGCAGACTGTGGAAAAGCAGTTTCATTGAGAGGGGTTGCCAAGCTTCTAAAAAATAACGAGTTTCCGAAGTTCCAGCAAATATTTTTTCACCCAATCTTGATGATACTTGTTGCTAATGATCAGTACACAAATCCCACTTGGCTCACCAAATTTTGTTCTTCTAGGTTGAAGCATTCGTCTACAGTAGCAGTTTTTATATTTATGTTTCTCTCTGTTCTCTCCTATATAGATAGATGAATTTGGAACTCTAAATCCAACATGGATTGTAGTAGCTCTTTGAAACTTGACAAAATAAAAAAGTTTTCAGTTTTGTCTCTATGGTTTGTTTTCTCTTCAAGTTGCCCTACGCACAGACTGTGTTAGCACTTTCATTTAGATGGGTTGCCAAGCTGCTAAGAAATTACGAGTTTCCGAAATACCAGCAAATATTTTTTCACTAAATCTTGATGATACTTGGTGGTAATGATCAGTACACAAATCCCACTTGGCTCACCAAATTTTGTTCTTCTAGGTTGAAGCGTTCGTCTACAGTAGCAGTTTTTTTATATTTATGTTTCTCTCTCTTCTCTCCTATATAGATGGATTAATTTTAACTTTAAATCCAACATGGATTGTAGTAGCTCTTTGAAACTTGACAAAATCAAGGAGTTCTCAGTTTTGTCTCTATGGTTTGTTTCCTCTTCAAGTAGCCCTAGGCACAGACTGTGGAAAAGCACTTTCATTGAGAGGGGTTGCCAAGCTTCTAAGAATAACGAGTTTCCGAAATACCAGCATATATTTTTTTCACCCAATCTTGATGATACTTGGTGGTAATGATAAGAACACAGATCCCACTTGAAACACCAAATTGTGTTCTTCTAGGTTGAAGCGTTCGTCTACAGTAGCAGTTTTTATACTTAGGTTTCACTCTGTTCTCTCATATATAGATAGATGAATTTGGAACTCTAAATCCAACATGGTTTGTAGTAGCTCCTTGAAACTTGACAAAATAAAGAATTCTGAGTTTTGTCTCTATGGTTTGTTTCCTCTTCAAGTAGCCCTAGGCACAGACTGTGGAAAACCACTTTCATTGAGAGGGGTTGCCAAGCTTCTAAGAAATAACGAGTTTCCGAAATACCAGCAAATATTTTTTCACCCAATCTTGATGATACTTGTTGCTAATGATCAGTACACAAATCCCACTTGGCTCACCAAATTTTGTTCTTCTAGGTTGAAGCATTCGTCTACAGTAGCAGTTTTTATATTTATGTTTCTCTCTGTTCTCTCCTATATAGATAGATGAATTTGGAACTCTAAATCCAACATGGATTGTAGTAGCTCTTTGAAACTTGACAAAATAAAAAAGTTTTCAGTTTTGTCTCTATGGTTTGTTTTCTCTTCAAGTTGCCCTACGCACAGACTGTGTTAGCACTTTCATTTAGATGGGTTGCCAAGCTGCTAAGAAATTACGAGTTTCCGAAATACCAGCAAATATTTTTTCACTAAATCTTGATGATACTTGGTGGTAATGATCAGTACACAAATCCCACTTGGCTCACCAAATTTTGTTCTTCTAGGTTGAAGCGTTCGTCTACAGTAGCAGTTTTTTTATATTTATGTTTCTCTCTCTTCTCTCCTATATAGATGGATTAATTTTAACTTTAAATCCAACATGGATTGTAGTAGCTCTTTGAAACTTGACAAAATCAAGGAGTTCTCAGTTTTGTCTCTATGGTTTGTTTCCTCTTCAAGTAGCCCTAGGCACAGACTGTGGAAAAGCACTTTCATTGAGAGGGGTTGCCAAGCTTCTAAGAATAACGAGTTTCCGAAATACCAGCATATATTTTTTTCACCCAATCTTGATGATACTTGGTGGTAATGATAAGAACACAGATCCCACTTGAAACACCAAATTGTGTTCTTCTAGGTTGAAGCGTTCGTCTACAGTAGCAGTTTTTATACTTAGGTTTCACTCTGTTCTCTCATATATAGATAGATGAATTTGGAACTCTAAATCCAACATGGTTTGTAGTAGCTCCTTGAAACTTGACAAAATAAAGAATTCTGAGTTTTGTCTCTATGGTTTGTTTCCTCTTCAAGTAGCCCTAGGCACAGACTGTGGAAAACCACTTTCATTGAGAGGGGTTGCCAAGCTTCTAAGAAATAACGAGTTTCCGAAATACCAGCAAATATTTTTTCACCCAATCTTGATGATACTTGTTGCTAATGATCAGTACACAAATCCCACTTGGCTCACCAAATTTTGTTCTTCTAGGTTGAAGCATTCGTCTACAGTAGCAGTTTTTATATTTATGTTTCTCTCTGTTCTCTCCTATATAGATAGATGAATTTGGAACTCTAAATCCAACATGGATTGTAGTAGCTCTTTGAAACTTGACAAAATAAAAAAGTTTTCAGTTTTGTCTCTATGGTTTGTTTTCTCTTCAAGTTGCCCTACGCACAGACTGTGTTAGCACTTTCATTTAGATGGGTTGCCAAGCTGCTAAGAAATTACGAGTTTCCGAAATACCAGCAAATATTTTTTCACTAAATCTTGATGATACTTGGTGGTAATGATCAGTACACAAATCCCACTTGGCTCACCAAATTTTGTTCTTCTAGGTTGAAGCGTTCGTCTACAGTAGCAGTTTTTTTATATTTATGTTTCTCTCTCTTCTCTCCTATATAGATGGATTAATTTTAACTTTAAATCCAACATGGATTGTAGTAGCTCTTTGAAACTTGACAAAATCAAGGAGTTCTCAGTTTTGTCTCTATGGTTTGTTTCCTCTTCAAGTAGCCCTAGGCACAGACTGTGGAAAAGCACTTTCATTGAGAGGGGTTGCCAAGCTTCTAAGAATAACGAGTTTCCGAAATACCAGCATATATTTTTTTCACCCAATCTTGATGATACTTGGTGGTAATGATAAGAACACAGATCCCACTTGAAACACCAAATTGTGTTCTTCTAGGTTGAAGCGTTCGTCTACAGTAGCAGTTTTTATACTTAGGTTTCACTCTGTTCTCTCATATATAGATAGATGAATTTGGAACTCTAAATCCAACATGGTTTGTAGTAGCTCCTTGAAACTTGACAAAATAAAGAATTCTGAGTTTTGTCTCTATGGTTTGTTTCCTCTTCAAGTAGCCCTAGGCACAGACTGTGGAAAACCACTTTCATTGAGAGGGGTTGCCAAGCTTCTAAGAAATAACGAGTTTCCGAAATACCAGCAAATATTTTTTAACCCAATCTTGATGATACTGGTTGCAAATGATCAGTACAGAAATCCCACTTGGCTCAACAAATTGTGTTCTTCTAGGTTGAAGCGGTGGCCTACAGTAGAAGTTTTAATATTTAGGTTTCCCTCTGTTCTCTCCTATATAGATATATGAATTTGGAACACTAAATCCAACATGGTTTGTAGTAGCTCTTTGAAACTTGACAAAATAAAGGAGATCTCAGTTTTGTCTCTATGGTTTGTTTCCTTTCAAATAGCTCTAGGCACAGACTGTGGAAAAGCACTTTCATTGAGAGGGGTTGCCAAGCTTTTAAGAAATTACGAGTTTCCGAAATACCAGCAAATATTTTTTCACCCAATTTTGATGATACTTGGTGGTAATGATCAGTACACAAGTCCCACTTGGCTCACCAAATTTTGTTCTTCTAGGTTGAAGCGTTCGTCTACAGTAGCAGTTTTTATATTTAGGTTTCTCACTGTTCTCTCCTATATAGATAGATGAATTTGGAATTTTAAATCCAACATGGATTGTAGTAGCTCTTTGAAACTTGACAAAATAAAGGAGTTCTCAGTTTTGTCTCTATGGTTTGTTTCCTATTCAAGTAGCCCTAGGCACAGACTGTGGAAAAGCACTTTCATTGAGAGGTGTTGCCAAGCTTCTAAGAAATAACGAGTTTCCGAAAAACCAGCAAATATTTTTTCACCCAATCTTGATGATACTTGTTTCTAATGATCAGTACACAGATCCCACTTGGCTCACCAAATTTTGTTCTTCTAGATTGACGAGTTCGTCTACAGTAGCAGTTTTTATATTTAGGTTTCCCTCTGTTCTCTCCTATATAGATAGATGAATTTGGAACTCTAAATCCAACATGGTTTGTAGTAGCTCTTGGAAACTTGACAAAATAAAGGAGTTCTCAGTTTTGTCTCTATGGTTTCTTTTCACTTCAAGTAGCCCTAGGCACAGACTGTGCAAGTGCACTTTCATTGAGAGTGGTTGCCAAGCTTCTAAGAAATTACAAGTTACCGAAACACCAGCAAATATTTTTACACCGAATCTTGATTATACTTGGTGGTAATGATCAGCACACAAATCCCACTTGGCTCACCAAGTTTTGTTCTTCTAGGTTGAAGCGTTCGTCTACAGTAGCAGTTTTTATATTTAGGTTTCTCTCTGTTCTCTCCTATATAGATAGATGAATTTGGAACTCTAAATCCAACAGGGATTGTAGTAGCTCTTTGAAACTTGACAAAATAAAGGCGATCTCAGTTTTGTCTCTATGGTTTGTTTCCTCTTCAAGTACCCCTAGGCACAGACTGTGGAAAAGCACTTTCATTGAGAGAGGTTGCCAAGCTTATAAGAAATTACGAGTTTCCTAAATACCAGCAAATATTTTTTCACCCAATTTTGATGATACTTGGTGGTAATGATCAGTACACAGTACCCACTTGGCTCACCAAATTTTCTTCTTCTAGGTTGAAGCGTTCGTCTACAGTAGCAGTTTTTATATTTAGGTTTCTCTCTGTTATCTCCTATATAGATAGATGAATTTGGAACTCTAAATTCAAAATGGTTTGTAGTAGCTCTTTGAAACTTGACAAAATAAAGTAGTTCTGAGATTTGTCTCTATGGTTTGTTTCCTCTTCAAGTTGCCCTACGCACAAACTGTGTAAGCACTTTCATTTAGATGGGTTGCCAAGCTGCTAAGAAATTACGAGTTTCCGAAATACCAGCAAATATTTTTTCACTAAATCTTGATGATACTTCGTGGTAATGATCAGTACACAAATCCCACTTGGCTCACCAAATTTTGTTCTTCTAGGTTGAAGCGTTCGTCTACAGTAGCAGTTTTTTTATATTTATGTTTCTCTCTCTTCTCTCCTATATAGATAGATTAATTTTAACTTTAAATCCAACATGGATTGTAGTAGCTCTTTGAAACTTGACAAAATAAAGGAGTTCTCAGTTTTGTCTCTATGGTTTGTTTCCTCTTCAAGTAGCCCTAGGCACAGACTGTGGAAAAGCACTTTCATTGAGAGGGGTTGCCAAGCTTCTAAGAATAACGAGTTTCTGAAATACCAGCATATATTTTTTCACCCAATCTTGATGATACTTGGTGGTAATGATAAGTACACAGATCCCACTTGGCTCACCAAATTGTGTTCTTCTAGGTTGAAGCGTTCGTCTACAGTAGCAGTTTTTATACTTAGGTTTCACTCTGTTCTCTCATATATAGATAGATGAATTTGGAACTCTAAATCCAACATGGTTTCTGGTAGCTCTTTGAAACTTGACAAAATAAAGGAGTTCTGATTTTTGTCTCTATGGTTTGTTTCCTCTTCAAGTAGCCCTAGGCACAGACTGTGGAAAACCACTTTCATTGAGAGGGGTTGCCAAGCTTCTAAGAAATAACGAGTTTCCGAAATGTCAGCAAATATTTTTTCACCCAATCTTGATGATACTTGGTGGTAATGATCAGTACACAGGACCCACTTAGCTCACCAAATTTTGTTCTTCTAGGTTGAAGCGTTCGTCTACAGCAGCCGTTTTTATATTTAGGTTTCGCTCTGTTCTCTCATATATAGATAGATGAATTTGGAACTCTAAATCCAACATGGTTTGTAGTAGCTTTTTGAACTTGACAAAATAAAGGAGTTCTGAGTTTTGTCTCTATGGTTTGTGTCCTCTTCAAGTAACCCTAGGCGCAGAATGTGGAAAAGCACTTTCATTGAGAGGGGTTGCCAAGCTTCTAAGAAATAACGAGTTTCCGAAGTACCAGCAAATATTTTTTCACCCAATCTTGATGATACTTGGTGGTAATGATCAGTACACAATACCCACTTGGCTCACCAAATTTTGTTCTTCAAGGTTGAAGCGTTCGTCTACAGTAGCAGTTTTTATATTTAGGTTTCACTCTGTTCTCTCATATATAGATAGATGAATTTGGAACTCTAAATCCAACATGGTTTGTAGTAGCTCTTGGAATCTTGCAAAATAAAGGAGTTCTGAGTTTTGTCTCTATGGTTTGTTTCTTCTTCAAGTAGCCCTAGGCGCAGACTGTGGAAAAGCACTTTCATTGAGAGGGGTTGCCAAGCTTCTAAAAAATAACGAGTTTCCGAAGTTCCAGCAAATATTTTTTCACCCAATCTTGATGATACTTGTTGATAATGATCAGTACACAGATCCCACTTGGCTCACCAAATTTTGTTCTTCAAGGTTGAAGCGTTCGTCTACAGTAGCAGTTTTTATATTTAGGTTTCGCTCTATTCTCTCCTGTATACATAGATGAATTTGGAACTCTAAATCCAACATGGTTTGTAGTAGCTCTTTGAAACTTGACAAAATAACGGAGTTCTCAGTTTTGTCTTTATGGATTGTTTCCTCTTCAATTAGCCCTAGGCACAGACTGTGGAAAAGCACTTTCATTGAGTGGTGTTGCCAAGCTTCTAAGAAATAACGAGTTTCCGAAATACCAGCAAATATGTTTTTCACCCAATCTTGATGATACTTGGTGGTAATGATCAGTACACAAATCCCACTTGGCTCATCAAATTTTGTTCTTCTAGGTTGAAGCGTTCGTCTACAGTAGCAGTTTTTATATTTAGGTTTCTCTCTGTTCTCTCCTATATAGATAGATGAATTTGGAACTCTAAATCCAACATGGATTGTAGTAGCTCTTTGAACCTTGACAAAATAAAGGAGTTCTCAGTTTTGTCTCTATGGTTTGTTTCCTCTTCAAGTAGCCCTAGGCACAGACTGTGGAAAAGCACTTTCATTGAGAGGGGTTGCCAAGCTTCTAAGAAATAACGAGTTTCCGAAATACCAGCAAATATTTTTTCACCCAATCTTGATGATACTTGTTGATAATGATCAGTACACAGATCCCACTTGGCTCACCAAATTTTGTTCTTCTAGGTTGAAGCGTTCGCCTACAGTAGCAGTTTTTATATTTAGGTTTCTCTCTGTTCTCTCCTATATAGATAGATGAATTTGGAACTCTAAATCCAACATGGATTGTAGTAGATCTTTGAAACTTGACAAAATAAAGGAGTTCTGAGTTTTGTCTCTATGGTTTCTTTCCTCTTCAAGTTACCCTAGGCACAGACTGTGGAAAACTACTTTCATTGAGAGGTGTTGCCAAGCTTCTAAGAAATAACGAGTTTCCGAAATACCAGCAAATATTTTTTCACCCAATCTTGATGATACTGGTTGCTAATGATCAGTACACAAATCCCACTTGGCTCACCAAATTGTGTTCTTCTAGGTTGAAGCGTTCGCCTACAGTAGAAGTTTTTATATTTAGGTTTCCCTCTGTTCTCTCCTATATAGATAGATGAATTTGGAACTCTAAATCCAACATGGTTTGTAGTAGCTCTTTGAAACTTGACAAAATAAAGGAGTTCTCAGTTTTGTCTCTATGGTTTGTTTCCTCTTCAAGTAGCCCTAGGCACAGACTGTGGAAAAGCACTTTCATTGAGAGAGTTTGCCAAGCTTCTAAGAAATTACAAGTTTCCGAAATACCAGCAAATATTTTTTCACTCAATCTTGATGATACTTGGTTGTAATGATCAGTACACAAATCCAACTTGGCTCCCCAAATTTTGTTCTTCTAGGTTGAAGCGTTCGTCTACAGTAGCAGTTTTTATATTTGGGTTTCTCTCTGTTCTCTCCTATATAGATAGATGAATTTGGAACTCTAAATCCAACATGGATTGTAGTAGATCTTTGTAACTTGACAAAATAAAGGAGATCTCAGTTTTGTCTCTATGGTTTGTTTCCTCTTCAAGTAGCCCTAGGCATCGACTGTGGGAAAGCACGTTCATTGAGAGGGGTTGCCAAGCTTCTAAGAAATTACGAGTTTCCAAAATACCAGCAAATATTTTTTCACCCAATTTTGATGATACTTGGTTGTAATGATCAGTACACAAATCCCACTTGGCTCACCAAATTTTGTTCTTCTAAGTTGAAGCGTTTGTGTACAGTAGCCGTTTTTATATTTAGGTTTCGCTCTGTTCTCCCCTGTATAGATAGATGTATTTGGAACTCTAAATCCAACATGGTTTGTAGTAGCTCTTTGAAACTTGACAAAATAAAGGAGTTCTCAGTTTTGTCTCTATGGTTTGTTTCCTCTTCAAGTAGCCCTAGGCACAGACTGTGGAAAAGCACTTTCATTGAGAGGGGTTGCCAAGCTTCTAAGAAATAACGAGTTTCCGAAATACCAGCAAATATTTTTTCACCCAATCTTGATGATACTTGGTGGTAATGATCAGTACACAGATCCCACTGGGCTCACCAAATTTTGTTCTTCTAGGTTGAAGCGTTCGTCTACAGTAGCAGTTTTTATATTTAGTTTTCACTCTGTTGTCTCATATATAGATAGATGAATTTGGAACTCTAAATCCAACATGGTTTGTAGTAGCTCTTTGAAACATGACAAAATAAGGAGTTCTGAGTTATGTCTCTATGGTTTGTTTCCTCTTCAAGTAGCCCTAGGCACAGACTGTGGAAAACCACTTTCATTGAGAGGGGTTGCCAATCTTCTAAGAAATAACGAGTTTCCGAAATATCAGCAAATATTTTTTCACCCAATCTTGATGATACCTGGTGGAAATGATCAGTACACAATACCCACTTGGCTCACCAAATTTTGTTCTTCTATGTTGAAGGGTTCGTCTATAGTAGCCGTTTTTATATTTAGGTTTCACTCTGTTCTCTCCTATATAGATAGATGAATTTGGAACTCTAAATCCAACATGGTTTGTAGTAGCTCTTTGAATCTTGCAAAATAAAGGAGTTCTGAGTTTCGTCTCTATGGTTTGTTTCTTCTTCAAGTAGCCCTAGGCGCAGACTGTGGAAAAGCAGTTTCATTGAGAGGGGTTGCCAAGCTTCTAAAAAATAACGAGTTTCCGAAGTTCCAGCAAATATTTTTTCACCCAATCTTGATGATACTTGTTGCTAATGATCAGTACACAAATCCCACTTGGCTCACCATATTTTGTTCTTCTAGGTTGAAGCGTTCGTCTACAGTAGCAGTTTTTATATTTAGGTTTCACTCTGTTCTCTCATATTTAGATAGATGAATTTGGAACTCTAAATCCAACATGGTTTGTAGTAGCTCTTTGAAACTTGACAAAATAAAGTAGTTCTCAGTTTTGTCTCTATGGTTGTTTCCTCTTCAATAGCCCTAGGCACAGACTGTGGAAAAGCACTTTCTTTGAGAGTGGTTGCCAATCTTCTAAGAAATAACGAGTTTCCGAAATACCAGCAAATATTTTTTCACCCAATCTTGATGATACTTGTTGATACTGATCAGTACACAGATCCCACTTGGCTCACCAAATTTTGTTCTTCTAGGTTGAAGCGTTCGTCTACAGTAACAGTTTTTATATTTAGGTTTCGCTCTATTCTCTCTTGTATACATAGATGAATTTGGAACTCTAAATCCAACATGGTTTGTAGTAGCTCTTTGAAACTTGACAAAATAACGGAGTTCTCAGTTTTGTCTTTATGGATTGTTTCCTCTTCAATTAGCCCTAGGCACAGACTGTGGAAAAGCACTTTCATTGAGTGGTGTTGCCAAGCTTCTAAGAAATAACGAGTTTCCGAAATACCAGCAAATATTTTTTCACCCAATCTTGATAATACTTTTGCTAATGATCAGTACACAAATCCCACTTGGCTCACCAAATTTTGTTCTTCTAGGTTGAAGCGTTCGTCTAGAGTAGCAGTTTTTATATATAGGATTCTCTCTGTTCTCTCCTATATAGATAGATGAATTTGGAACTCTAAATCCAACATGGTTTGTAGTAGCTCTTTGAAACTTAACAAAATAAAGGAGTTCTCAGTTTTGTCGCTATGGTTTGTTTCCTCTTCAAGTAGCCCTAGGCACAGACTGTGGAAAAGCACTTTCATTGAGAGGGGTTGCCAAGCTTCTAAGAAATAACGAGTTTCCGAAATACCAGCAAATATTTTTTCACCCAATCTTGATGATACTTGTTGATAATGATCAGTACACAGATCCCACTTGGCTCACCAAATTTTGTTCTTCTAGGTTAAAGCGTTCGCCTACAGTAGCAGTTTTTATATTTAGGTTTCTCTCTGTTCTCTCCTATATAGATAGATGAATTTGGAACTCTAAATCCAACATGGATTGTAGTAGATCTTTGAAACTTGACAAAATAAAGGAGTTCTGAGTTTTGTCTCTATGGTTTCTTTCCTCTTCAAGTTACCCTAGGCACAGACTGTGGAAAACTACTTTCATTGAGAGGTGTTGCCAAGCTTCTAAGAAATAACGAGTTTCCGAAATACCAGCAAATATTTTTTCACCCAATCTTGATGATACTGGTTGCTAATGATCAGTACACAAATCCCACTTGGCTCACCAAATTGTGTTCTTCTAGGTTGAAGCGTTCGCCTACAGTAGAAGTTTTTATATTTAGGTTTCCCTCTGTTCTCTAATATATAGATAGATGAATTTGGAACTCTAAATCCAACATGGTTTGTAGTAGCTCTTTGAAACTTGACAAAATAAAGGAGTTCTCAGTTTTGTCTCTATGGTTTGTTTCCTCTTCAAGTAGCCCTAGGCACAGACTGTGGAAAAGCACTTTCATTGAGAGAGTTTGCCAAGCTTCTAAGAAATTACAAGTTTCCGAAATACCAGCAAATATTTTTTCACTCAATCTTGATGATACTTGGTTGTAATGATCAGTACACAAATCCAACTTGGCTCCCCAAATTTTGTTCTTCTAGGTTGAAGCGTTCGTCTACAGTAGCAGTTTTTATATTTGGGGTTCTCTCTGTTCTCTCCTATATAGATAGATGAATTTGGAACTCTAAATCCAACATGGATTGTAGTAGATCTTTGAAACTTGACAAAATAAAGGAGATCTCAGTTTTGTCTCTATGGTTTGTTTCCTCTTCAAGTAGCCCTAGGCATCGACTGTGGAAAAGCACGTTCATTGAGAGGGGTTGCCAAGCTTCTAAGAAATTACGAGTTTTCAAAATACCAGCAAATATTTTTTCACCCAATTTTGATGATACTTGGTTGTAATGATCAGTACACAAATCCCACTTGGCTCACCAAATTTTGTTCTTCTAAGTTGAAGCGTTTGTGTACAGTAGCCGTTTTTATATTTAGGTTTCACTCTGTTCTCTCCTGTATAGATAGATGTATTTGGAACTCTAAATCCAACATGGTTTGTAGTAGCTCTTTGAAACTTGACAAAATAAAGGAGTTCTCAGTTTTGTCTCTATGGTTTGTTTCCTCTTCAAGTAGCCCTAGGCACAGACTGTGGAAAAGCACTTTCATTGAGAGGGGTTGCCAAGCTTCTAAGAAATAACGAGTTTCCGAAATACCAGCAAATATTTTTTCACCCAATCTTGATGATACTTGGTGGTAATGATCAGTACACAGATCCCACTGGGCTCACCAAATTTTGTTCTTCTAGGTTGAAGCGTTCGTCTACAGTAGCAGTTTTTATATTTAGTTTTCACTCTGTTGTCTCATATATAGATAGATGAATTTGGAACTCTAAATCCAACATGGTTTGTAGTAGCTCTTTGAAACATGACAAAATAAGGAGTTCTGAGTTATGTCTCTATGGTTTGTTTCCTCTTCAAGTAGCCCTAGGCACAGACTGTGGAAAACCACTTTCATTGAGAGGGGTTGCCAATCTTCTAAGAAATAACGAGTTTCCGAAATATCAGCAAATATTTTTTCACCCAATCTTGATGATACTTGGTGGAAATGATCAGTACACAATACCCACTTGGCTCACCAAATTTTGTTCTTCTATGTTGAAGGGTTCGTCTATAGTAGCCGTTTTTATATTTAGGCTTCACTCTGTTCTCTCCTATATAGATAGATGAATTTGGAACTCTAAATCCAACATGGTTTGTAGTAGCTCTTTGAATCTTTCAAAATAAAGGAGTTCTCACTTTTGTCTCTATGGTTTGTTTCCTCTTCAAGTAGCCCTAGGCACAGACTGTGGAAAAGCACTTTCATTGAGAGAGTTTGCCAAGCTTCTAAGAAATTACAAGTTTCCGAAATACCAGCAAATATTTTTTCACCCAATCTTGATGATACTTGGTGGTAATGATCAGTACACAAATCCCACTTGGCTCATCAAATTTTGTTCTTCTAGGTTGAAGCGTTCGTCTACAGTAGCAGTTTTTATATTTAGGTTTCTCTCTGTTCTCTCCTATATAGATAGATGAATTTGGAACTCTAAATCCAACATGGATTGTAGTAGCTCTTTGAACCTTGACAAAATAAAGGAGTTCTCAGTTTTGTCTCTATGGTTTGTTTCCTCTTCAAGTAGCCCTAGGCACAGACTGTGGAAAAGCACTTTCATTGAGAGGGGTTGCCAAGCTTCTAAGAAATAACGAGTTTCCGAAATACCAGCAAATATTTTTTCACCCAATCTTGATGATACTTGTTGAAAATGATCAGTACACAATCCCACTTGGCTCACCAAATTTTGTTCTTCTAGGTTGAAGCGTTCGTCTACAATAGCAGTTTTCATATTTAGGTTTCACTCTGTTCTCTCATATATAGATAGATGAATTTGGAACTCTAAATCCAACATGGTTTGTAGTAGCTCTTTGAAGCTTGACAAAATAAAGGAGTTCTGAGTTTTGTCTCTATGGTTTGTTTCCTCTTCAAGTTACCCTAGGCACAGACTGTGGAAAACTACTTTCATTGAGAGGTGTTGCCAAGCTTCTAAGAAAGAACGAGTTTCCGAAATACCAGCAAATATTTTTTCACCCAATCTTGATGATACTGGTTGCTAATGATCAGTACACAAATCCAATTGGCTCACCAAATTGTGTTCTTCTAGGTTGAAGCGTTCGCCTACAGTAGCAGTTTTTATATTTAGGTTTCTCTCTGTTCTCTCCTATATAGATAGATGAATTTGGAACTCTAAATCCAACATGGATTGTAGTAGATATTTGAAACTTGACAAAATAAAGGAGATGTCAGTTTTGTCTCTATGGTTTGTTTCCTCTTCAAGTAGCCCTAGGCATCGACTGTGGGAAAGCACTTTCATTGAGAGGGGTTGCCAAGCTTCTAAGAAATTACGAGTTTCCGAAATACCAGCAAATATTTTTTCACCCAATCTTGATGATACTGGTTGCTAATGATCAGTACACAAATCCCACTTGGCTCACCAAATTGTGTTCTTCTAGGTTGAAGCGTTCGTCTACAGTAGCAGTTTTTATATTTAGGTTTCCCTCTGTTCTCTCCTGTATAGATAGATGAATTTGGAACTCTAAATCCAACATGGATTGTAGTAGATCTTTGAAACTTGACAACCTAAAGGAGATCTCAGTTTTGTCTCTATGATTTGTTTCCTCTTGAAGTAGCCATAGGCACGGACTGTGGAAAACTACTTTAATTGAGAGGTGTTGCCAAACTTCTAAGAAATAACGAGTTTCCGAAATACCAGCAAATATTATTTCACCCAATCTTGATGATACTTGGTGGTATTGATCAGTACACAGCTCCCACTTGGCTCACCACATTTTGTTCTTCTAGGTTGAAGCGTTCGTCTACAGTAGCCGTTTTTATATTTAGGTTTCATTCTGTTTTCTCATATATAGACAGATGAATTTGGAACTCTAAATCCAACATGGTTTGTAGTAGCTCATTGAAACTTGACAAAATAAAGGAGTTCTCAGTTTTGTCTCTACGGTTTGTTTCCTCTTCAAGTAGCCCTAGGCACAGACTGTGGAAAAGCATTTTCATTGAGAGAGTTTGCCAAGCTTCTAAGAAATTACAAGTTTCCGAAATACCAGCAAATATTTTTTCACCCAATCTTGATGATACATGGTGGTAATGACCAGTACACAAATCCCACATGGCTCACCAAATTTTGTTCTTCTAGGTTGAAGCGTTCGTCTACAGTAGCAGTTTTGATATTTAGGTTTCTCTCTGTTCTCTCCTATATAGATAGATGAATTTGGAACTCTAAATCCAACATGGATTGTAGTAGCGCTTTGAAACTTGACAAAATAAAGGAGATCTCAGTTTTGTCTCTATGGTTTGTTTCCTCTTCAAGTAGCCCTAGGCACAGACTGTGGAAAACCACTTTCATTGAGAGGGGTTGCCAAGCTTTTAAGAAATAACGAGTTTCCGAAATATCAGCAAATATTTTTTCACCCAATCTTGATGATACTTGGTGGTAATGATCAGTACACAGTACCCACTTGGCTCACCAAATTTTGTTCTTCTAGGTTGAAGCGTTCGTCTACAGTAGCCGTTTTTATATTTAGGTTTCTCTCTGTTCTCTCATATATAGATAGATGAATTTGGAACTCTAAATCCAACATGGTTTGTAGTAGCTCTTTGAAACTTGACAAAATAAAGGAGTTCTGAGTTTTGTGTCTATGGTTTGTTTCCTCTTCAAGTAGCCCTAGGCACAGACTCTGGAAAAGCACTTTCATTAAGAGGGGTTGCCAAGCTTCTAAAAAATAACGAGTTTCCGAAGTACAAGCAAATATTTTTTCACCCAATCTTGATGATACTTGGTGGGAATGATCAGTACACAGATCCCACTTGGCTCACCAAATTTTGTTCTTCTAGGTTGAAGCGTTCGTCTACAATAGCAGTTTTGATATTTAGGTTTCTCTCTGTTCTCTCCTATATAGATAGATGAATTTGGAACTCTAAATCCAACATGGATTGTAGTAGCGCTTTGAAACTTGACAAAATAAAGGAGATCTCAGTTTTGTCTCTATGGTTTGTTTCCTCTTCAAGTAGCCCTAGGCACAGACTGTAGAAAACCACTTTCATTGAGAGGGGTTGCCAAGCTTTTAAGAAATAACGAGTTTCCGAAATATCAGCAAATATTTTTTCACCCAATCTTGATGATACTTGGTGGTAATGATCAGTACACAGTACCCACTTGGCTCACCAAATTTTGTTCTTCTAGGTTGAAGCGTTCGTCTACAGTAGCCGTTTTTATATTTAGGTTTCTCTCTGTTCTCTCATATATAGATAGATGAATTTGAAACTCTAAATCCAACATGGTTTGTAGTAGCTCTTTGAAACTTGACAAAATAAAGGAGTTCTGAGTTTTGTGTCTATGGTTTGTTTCCTCTTCAAGTAGCCCTAGGCACAGACTCTGGAAAAGCACTTTCATTAAGAGGGGTTGCCAAGCTTCTAAAAAACAACGAGTTTCCGAAGTACCAGCAAATATTTTTTTCACCCAATCTTGATGATACTTGGTGGGAATGATCAGTACACAGATCCCACTTGGCTCACCAAATTTTGTTCTTCTAGGTTGAAGCGTTCGTCTACAGTAGCAGTTTTTATATTTAGGATTCTCTCTGTTCTCTCCTATATAGATAGATGAATTTGGAACTTTAAATCCAACATGGATTGTAGTAGCTCTTTGAAACTTGACAAAATAAAGGAGGTCTCAGTTTTGTCTCTATGGTTTGTTTCCTCTTCAAGTAGCCCTAGGCACAGACTGTGGAAAAGCACTTTCATTGAGAGGGGATGCCAAGCTTCTAAGAAATAACGAGTTTCCGAAATACCAGCAAATATTTATTCACCCAATCTTGATGATACTTGGTGGGAATGATCAGTACACAGATCCCACTTGGCTCACAAAATTTTGTTCTTCTAGGTTGAAGCGTTTGTCTACAGTAGCCGTTTTATATTTAGGTTTCCCTCTGTTCTCTCATATATAGATAGATGAATTTGGAACTCTAAATCCAACATGGTTTGTAGAAGCTCTTTGAAACTTGACAAAATAAAGGAGTTCTCAGTTTTGTCTCTATGGTTTGTATCCTCTTCTAGTAGCCCTAGGCACAGACTCTGGAAAAGCACTTTCATTGAGAGGGGTTGCCAAGCTTCTAAGAAATAACGAGTTTCCGAAGTACCAGCAAATATTTTTTCACCCAATCTTGATGATACTGGTTGCTAATGATCAGTACACAAATTCCACTTGGCTCACCAAATTGTGTTCTTCTAGGTTGAAGCGTTCGCCTACAGTAGCAGTTTTTATATTTAGGTTTCCCTCTGTTCTCTCATATATAGATAGATGAATTTGGAACTCTAAATCCAACATGGATTGTAGTAGCTCTTTGAAACTTGACAAAATGAAGGAGTTCTCCGTTTTGTCTCTATGGTTTGTTTCCTCTTCAAGTGGCCCTAGGCACAGACTGTGGAAGCACTTTCATTGAGATGGGTTGCCAAGCTTCTAAGAAATAACGTGTTTCCAAAATACCAGCAAATATTTTTTCACCCAATCTTGATGATACTTGGTGGTAATGATCAGTACACAAATCCCACTTGGCTCACCAAATTTTGTTCTTCTAGGTTGAAGCGTTCGTCTACAGTAGCAGTTATTATATTTAGGTTTCTCTCTGGTCTCTCCTATATAGATAGATGAATTTCGAACTTTAAATCCAACATGGATTGTAGTAGCTCTTTGAAACTTGACAAAATAAAGTAGTTCTCAGTTTTGTCTCTATGATTTGTTTCCTCTTCAAGTATCCCTAGGCACAGACTGTGGAAAACCACTTTCATTGAGAGGGGTTGCCAAGCTTCTAAGAAATAACGAGTTTCTGAAATACCAGCAAATATTTTTTCACCCAATCTTGATGATACTTGGTGCTAATGATCAGTACACAAATCCCACTTGGCTCACCAAATTGTGTTCTCCTAGGTTGAAGCGTTCGCCTACAGTAGCAGTTTTTATATTTAGGTTTTCCTCTGTTCTCTCCTATATAGACATATGAATTTGGAACTCTAAATCCAACATGGTTTGTAGTAGCTCTTTGAAACTTGACAAAATAAAGGAGTTCTCAGTTTTGTCTCTATGGTTTGTTTCCTCTTCAAGTAGCCCTAGGCACAGACTGTGGAAAAGCACTTTCATTGAGAGAGTTTGCCAAGCTTCTAAGAAATTACAAGTTTCCGAAATACCAGCAAATATTTTTTCACCCAATCTTGATGATACTTGGTGGTAATGATCAGTACACAAATCCCAATTGGCTCACCCAGTTTTGTTCTTCTAGGTTGAAGCGTTCGTCTACAGTTGCAGTTTTTATATTTAGGTTTCTCTCTGTTCTCTCCTATATAGATAGATGAATTTGGAACTCTAAATCCAACATGGTTTCTAGTAGCTCTTTGAAACTTGACAAAATAAAGGAGTTCTCAGTTTTGTCTCTATTGTTTGTTTCCTCTTCAAGTATCCCTAGGCACAGACTGTGGAAAAGCACTTTCATTGAGATGGGTTGCCAAGTTTCTAAGAAATAACGAGTTTCCAAAATACCAGCAAATATTTTTTCACCCAATCTTGATGATACTTGGTGGTAATGATCAGTACACAGATCCCATTTGGCTCACCAAATTTTGTTCTTCTAGGTTGAAGCGTTCGTCTACAGTAGCAGTTTTTATATTTAGGTTTCCCTCTGTTCTCTCCTGTATAGATAGATGAATTTGGAACTCTAAATACAACATGGTTTGTAGTAGCTCTTTGAAACTTGACAAAGTAAAGTAGTTCTCAGTTTTGTCTCTATGGTTGTTTCCTCTTCAAGTAGCCCTAGGCACAGACTGTGGAAAAGCACTTTCATTGAGAGGGGTTGCCAAGCTTCTAAGAAATAACGAGTTTCCTAAATACCAGCAAATATTTTTTCACCCAATCTTGATGATAGTTGTTGATAATGATCAGTACACAGATCCCACTTGGCTCACCAAATTTTGTTCTTCTAGGTTGAAGCGTTCGTCTACAGTAGCAGTTTTTATATTTAGGTTTCACTCTGTTCTCTCATATATAGATAGATGAATTTGGAACTCTAAATCCAACATGGTTTGTAGTAGCTCTATGAAACTTGAGAAAATAAAGAAGTTCTGAGATTTGTCTCTATGGTTTGTTTCCTCTTCAAGAGGCCTAGGCACAGACTGTGGAAAAGAACTTTAATTGAGAAGGGTTGCCAAGCTTCTAGAAATAACGAGTTTCCGAAATACCAGCAAATATTTTTTCACCCAATATTGATGATACATGTTGCTAAAGATTAGTACACAGATCCCACTTGGCTCCACCAATTTTGTTCTTCTAGGTTGAAGCGTTCGTCTACAGTAGCAGTTTTTATATTTAGGTTTCACTCTGTTCTCTCATATATAGATAGATGAATTTGGAACTCTAAATCCAACATGGTTTGTAGTAGCTCTATGAAACTTCACAAAATAAAGGAGTTCTGAGATTTGTCTCTATGGTTTGTTTCCTCTTCAAATAGCCCTAGGCACAGACTGTGGAAAACCACTTTCATTGAGAGGTGTTGCCAAGCTTCTAAGAATTAACGAGTTTCCGAAATACCAGCAAATATTTTTTCACCCAAACTTGATGATACTTGGTGGGAATGATCAGTACACAGATCCCACTTGGCTCACCAAATTTTGTTCTTCTAGTTTGAAGCGTTCGTCTACAGTAGTCGTTTTTATATTTAGGTTTCACTCTGTTCTCTCATATATAGATAGATGAATTTGGAACTCTAATCCAACATGGTTTGTAGTAGCTCTTTGAAACTTGACAAAATAAAGGAGTTCTCAGTTTTGTCTCTATGGTTTGTTTCCTCTTCAAGTAGCCCTAGGCGCAGACTCTGGAAAAGCACTTTCATTGAGAGGGGTTGCCAAGCTTCTGAGAAATAACGAGTTTCCGAAGTACCAGCAAATATTTTTTCACCCAATCTTGATGATACTTGTTGCTAATGATCAGTACACAGATCCCACTTGGCTCACCAAATTTTGTTCTTCTAGGTTGAAGCGTTCGTCTACAGTAGCAGATTTTGTATTTAGGTTTCCCTCTGTTCTCTCCTGTATAGATAGATGAATTTGGAACTCTAAATCCAACATGGTTTGTAGTAGCTCTTTGAAATTTGACAAAATAAAGGAGTTCTGAGTTTTGTCTCTATGGTTTGTTTCCTCTTCAAGAGGCCTAGGCACAGACTGTGGAAAAGAACTTTAATTGAGAAGGGTTGCCAAGCTTCTAGAAATAACGAGTTTCCGAAATACCAGCAAATATTTTTTCACCCAATCTTGATGATACTTGTTGATAATGATCAGTACACAGATCCCACTTGGCTCACCAAATTTTGTTCTTCTAGGTTGAAGCGTTCGTCTACAGTAGCAGTTTTTATATTTAGGTTTCACTCTGTTCTCTCATATATAGATAGATGAATTTGGAACTCTAAATCCAACATGGTTTGTAGTAGCTCTATGAAACTTGAGAAAATAAAGGAGTTCTGAGATTTGTCTCTATGGTTTGTTTCCTCTTCAAGAGGCCTAGGCACAGACTGTGGAAAAGAACTTTAATTGAGAAGGGTTGCCAAGCTTCTAGAAATAACGAGTTTCCGAAATACCAGCAAATATTTTTTCACCCAATATTGATGATACATGTTGCTAAAGATTAGTACACAGATCCCACTTGGCTCCACCAATTTTGTTCTTCTAGGTTGAAGCGTTCGTCTACAGTAGCAGTTTTCATATTTAGGTTTCACTCTGTTCTCTCATATATAGATAGATGAATTTGGAACTCTAAATCCAACATGGTTTGTAGTAGCTCTATGCAACTTGACAAAATAAAGGAGTTCTGAGATTTGTCTCTATGGTTTGTTTCCTCTTCAAATAGCCCTAGGCACAGACTGTGGAAAACCACTTTCATTGAGAGGTGTTGCCAAGCTTCTAAGAATTAACGAGTTTCCGAAATACCAGCAAATATTTTTTCACCCAAACTTGATGATACTTGGTGGGAATGATCAGTACACAGATCCCACTTGGCTCACCAAATTTTGTTCTTCTAGTTTGAAGCGTTCGTCTACAGTAGTCGTTTTTATATTTAGGTTTCACTCTGTTCTCTCATATATAGATAGATGAATTTGGAACTCTAATCCAACATTGTTTGTAGTAGCTCTTTGAAACTTGACAAAATAAAGGAGTTCTCAGTTTTGTCTCTATGGTTTGTTTCCTCTTCAAGTAGCCCTAGGCGCAGACTCTGGAAAAGCACTTTCATTGAGAGAGGTTGCCAAGCTTCTGAGAAATAACGAGTTTCCGAAGTACCAGCAAATATTTTTTCACCCAATCTTGATGATACTTGTTGCTAATGATCAGTACACAGATCCCACTTGGCTCACCAAATTTTGTTCTTCTAGGTTGAAGCGATCGTCTACAGTAGCAGATTTTGTATTTAGGTTTCCCTCTGTTCTCTCCTGTATAGATAGATGAATTTGGAACTCTAAATCCAACATGGTTTGTAGTAGCTCTTTGAAATTTGACAAAATAAAGGAGTTCTGAGTTTTGTCTCTATGGTTTGTTTCCTCTTCAAGAGGCCTAGGCACAGACTGTGGAAAAGAACTTTAATTGAGAAGGGTTGTCAAGCTTCTAGAAATAACGAGTTTCCGAAATACCAGCAAATATTTTTTCACCCAATATTGATGATACATGTTGCTAAAGATTAGTACACAGATCCCACTTGGCTCCACCAATTTTGTTCTTCTAGGTTGAAGCGTTCGTCTACAGTAGCAGTTTTTATATTTAGGTTTCACTCTGTTCTCTCATATATAGATAGATGAATTTGGAACTCTAAATCCAACATGGTTTGTAGTAGATCTATGAAACTTGACAAAATAAAGGAGTTCTGAGATTTGTCTCTATGGTTTGTTTCCTCTTCAAATAGCCCTAGGCACAGACTGTGGAAAACCACTTTCATTGAGAGGTGTTGCCAAGCTTCTAAGAATTAACGAGTTTCCGAAATACCAGCAAATATTTTTTCACCCAATCTTGATGATACTTGGTGGGAATGATCAGTACACAGATCCCACTTGGCTCACCAAATTTTGTTCTTCTAGTTTGAAGCGTTCGTCTACAGTAGTCGTTTTTATATTTAGGTTTCACTCTGTTCTCTCATATATAGATAGATGAATTTGGAACTCTAATCCAACATGGTTTGTAGTAGCTCTTTGAAACTTGACAAAATAAAGGAGTTCTCAGTTTTGTCTCTATGGTTTGTTTCCTCTTCAAGTAGCCCTAGGCGCAGACTCTGGAAAAGCACTTTCATTGAGAGGGGTTGCCAAGCTTCTGAGAAATAACGAGTTTCCGAAGTACCAGCAAATATTTTTTCACCCAATGTTGATGATACTTGGTGGTAATGATCAGTACACAGATCCCACTTGGCTCACCAAATTTTGTTCTTCTAGGTTGAAGCGTTCGTCTACAGTAGCAGTTTTTATATTTAGGTTTCTCTCTGTTCTCTCCTATATAGATAGATGAATTTGGAACTCTAAATCCAACATGGATTGTAGTAGCTCTTTGAAACTTGACAAAATGAAGGAGTTCTCCGTTTTGTCTCTATGGTTTGTTTCCTCTTCAAGTGGCCCTAGGCACAGACTGTGGAAGCACTTTCATTGAGATGGGTTGCCAAGCTTCTAAGAAATAACGTGTGTCCAAAATACCAGCAAATACTTTTTCACCCAATCTTGATGATACTTGGTGGTAATGATCAGTACACAAATCCCACTTGGCTCACCAAATTTTGTTCTTCTAGGTTGAAGCGTTCGTCTACAGTAGCAGTTATTATATTTAGGTTTCTCTCTGGTCTCTCCTATATAGATAGATGAATTTCGAACTTTAAATCCAACATGGATTGTAGTAGCTCTTTGAAACTTGACAAAATAAAGGAGTTCTCAGTTTTTTCTCTATGATTTGTTTCCTCTTCAAGTATCCCTAGGCACAGACTGTGGAAAAGCACTTTCCTTGAGAGGGGTTGCCAAGCTTCTAAGAAATAACGAGTTTCCGAAATACCAGCAAATATTTTTTCACCCAATCTTGATGATACTTGGTGGTAATGATCAGTACACAAATCCCAATTGGCTCACCCAGTTTTGTTCTTCTAGGTTGAAGCGTTCGTCTACAGTTGCAGTTTTTATATTTAGGTTTCTCTCTGTTCTCTCCTATATAGATAGATGAATTTGGAACTCTAAATCCAACATGGTTTCTAGTAGCTCTTTGAAACTTGACAAAATAAAGGAGTTCTCAGTTTTGTCTCTATTGTTTGTTTCCTCTTCAAGTATCCCTAGGCACAGACTGTGGAAAAGCACTTTCATTGAGATGGGTTGCCAAGTTTCTAAGAAATAACGAGTTTCCAAAATACCAGCAAATATTTTTTCACCCAATCTTGATGATACTTGGTGGTAATGATCAGTACACAGATCCAATTTGGCTCACCAAATTTTGTTCTTCTAGGTTGAAGCGTTCGTCTACAGTAGCAGTTTTTATATTTAGGTTTCCCTCTGTTCTCTCCTGTATAGATAGATGAATTTGGAACTCTATTCCAACATGGTTTGTAGTAGCTCTTTGAAACTTGACAAAGTAAAGTAGTTCTCAGTTTTGTCTCTATGGTTGTTTCCTCTTCAAGTAGCCCTAGGCACAGACTGTGGAAAAGTACTTTCATTGAGAGGGGTTGCCAAGCTTCTAAGAAATAACGAGTTTCCTAAATACCAGCAAATATTTTTTCACCCAATCTTGATGATACTTGTTGCTAATGATCAGTACACAGATCCCACTTGGCTCACCAAATTTTGTTCTTCTAGGTTGAAGCGTTCGTCTACAGTAGCAGTTTTTGTATTTAGGTTTCCCTCTGTTCTCTCCTGTATAGATAGATGAATTTGGAACTCTAAATCCAACATGGTTTGTAGTAGCTCTTTGAAACTTGACAAAATAAAGGAGTTCTGAGTTTTGTCTCTATGGTTTGTTTCCTCTTCAAGAGGCCTGGGCACAGACTGTGGAAAAGAACTTTAATTGAGAAGGGTTGCCAAGCTTCTAGAAATAACGAGTTTCCGAAATACCAGCAAATATTTTTTCACCCAATATTGATGATACATGTTGCTAAAGATTAGTACACAGATCCCACTTGGCTCCACCAATTTTGTTCTTCTAGGTTGAAGCGTTCGTCTACAGTAGCAGTTTTTATATTTAGGTTTCACTCTGTTCTCTCATATATAGATAGATGAATTTGGAACTCTAAATCCAACATGGTTTGTAGTAGCTCTATGAAACTTGACAAAATAAAGGAGTTCTGAGATTTGTCTCTATGGTTTGTTTCCTCTTCAAATAGCCCTAGGCACAGACTGTGGAAAACCACTTTCATTGAGAGGTGTTGCCAAGCTTCTAAGAATTAACGAGTTTCCGAAATAACAGCAAATATTTTTTCACCCAATCTTGATGATACTTGGTGGGAATGATCAGTACACAGATCCCACTTGGCTCACCAAATTTTGTTCTTCTAGTTTGAAGCGTTCGTCTACAGTAGTCGTTTTTATATTTAGGTTTCACTCTGTTCTCTCATATATAGATAGATGAATTTGGAACTCTAATCCAACATGGTTTGTAGTAGCTCTTTGAAACTTGACAAAATAAAGGAGTTCTCAGTTTTGTCTCTATGGTTTGTTTCCTCTTCAAGTAGCCCTAGGCGCAGACTCTGGAAAAGCACTTTCATTGAGAGGGGTTGCCAAGCTTCTGAGAAATAACGAGTTTCCGAAGAATCAGCAAATATTTTTTCACCCAATCTTGATGATACTTGGTGGTAATGATCAGTACACAGATCCCACTTGGCTCACCAAATTTTGTTCTTCTAGGTTGAAGCGTTCGTCTACAGTAGCAGTTTTTATATTTAGGTTTCTCTCTGTTCTCTCCTATATAGATAGATGAATTTGGAACTCTAAATCCAACATGGATTGTAGTAGCTCTTTGAAACTTGACAAAATGAAGGAGTTCTCCGTTTTGTCTCTATGGTTTGTTTCCTCTTCAAGTGGCCCAGGCACAGACTGTGGAAGCACTTTCATTGAGATGGGTTGCCAAGCTTCTAAGAAATAACGTGTTTCCAAAATACCAGCAAATATTTTTTCACCCAATCTTGATGATACTTGGTGGTAATGATCAGTACACAAATCCCACTTGGCTCACCAAATTTTGTTCTTCTAGGTTGAAGCGTTCGTCTACAGTAGCAGTTATTATATTTAGGTTTCTCTCTGGTCTCTCCTATATAGATAGATGAATTTCGAACTTTAAATCCAACATGGATTGTAGTAGCTCTTTGAAACTTGACAAAATAAAGGAGTTCTCAGTTTTGTCTCTATGATTTGTTTCCTCTTCAAGTATCCCTAGGCACAGACTGTGGAAAAGCACTTTCATTGAGAGGGGTTGCCAAGCTTCTAAGAAATAACGAGTTTCCGAAATACCAGCAAATATTTTTTCACCCAATCTTGATTATACTTGGTGGGAATGATCAGTACACAGATCCCACTTGGCTCACCAAATTTTGTTCTTCTAGGTTGAAGCGTTCGTCTACAGTAGCAGTTTTTATATTTAGGTTTCACTCTGTTCTCTCATATTTAGATAGATGAATTTGGAACTCTAAATCCAACATGGTTTGTAGTAGCTCTTTGAAACTTGACAAAAAAAAGAGTTCTGAGTTTTGTTTCTATGGTTTGTTTCCTCTTCAAGTAGCCCTAGGCACAGACTGTGGAAAACCACTTTCATTGAGAGGGGTTGCCAAGCTTCTAAGAAATAACGAGTTTCTGAAATACCAGCAAATATTTTTTCACCCAATCTTGATGATACTTGGTGCTAATGATCAGTACACAAATCCCACTTGGCTCACCAAATTGTGTTCTCCTAGGTTGAAGCGTTCGCCTACAGTAGCAGTTTTTATATTTAGGTTTCACTCTGTTCCCTCATATATAGATAGATGAATTTGGAACTCTAAATCCAACATGGTTTGTAGTAGCTCTATGAAACTTGACAAAAGAAAGGAGTTCTGAGATTTGTCTCTATGGTTTGTTTCCTCTTCAAATAGCCCTAGGCACAGACTTTGGAAAACCTCTTTCATTGAGAGGTGTTGCCAAGCTTCTAAGAATTAACGAGTTTCCGAAATACCAGCAAATATTTTTTCACCCAATCTTGATGATACTTGGTGGGAATGATCAGTACACACATCCCACTTGGCTCACCAAATTTTGTTCTTCTAGTTGGAAGCGTTCGTCTACAGTAGTCGTTTTTATATTTAGGTTTCACTCTGTTCTCTCCTATATAGATAGATGAATTTGGAACTCTAATCCAACATGGTTTGTAGTAGCTCTTTGAAACTTGACAAAATAAAGGAGTTCTCAGTTTTGTCTCTATGGTTTGTGTCCTCTTCAAGTAGCCCTAGGCGCAGACTCTGGAAAAGCACTTTCATTGAGAGGGGTTGCCAAGCTTCTAAGAAATAACGAGTTTCCGAAGTACCAGCAAATATTTTTTCACCCAATCTTGATGATGCTTGTTGCTAATGATCAGTACACAAATCCCACTTGGCTCAACAAATTGTGTTCTGCTAGGTTGAAGCGTTCGCCTACAGTAGCAGTTTTTATATTCAGGTTTCCCTCTGTTCTCTCCTATATAGATATATGAATTTGGAACTCTAAATCCAACATGGTTTGTAGTAGCTCTTTGAAACTTGACAAAATAAAGGAGTTCTGAGTTTTGTCTCTATGGTTTGTTTCCTCTTCAAGTAGCCCTAGGCACAGACTGTGGAAAAGCACTTTCATTGAGAGGGGTTGCCAAGCTTCTAAGAAATAACGAGTTTCCGAAGTACCAGCAAATATTTTTTCACCCAATCTTGATGATACTGGTTGCTAATGATCAGTACACAAATCGCACTTGGCTCACCAAATTGTGTTCTTCTAGGTTGAAGCGTTCGCCTACAGTAGAAGTTTTTATATTTAGGTTTCCCTCTGTTCTCTCCTATATAGATATATGAATTTGGAACTCTAAATCCAACATGGTTTGTAGTAGCTCTTTGAAACTTGACAAAATAAAGGAGTTCTGAGTTTTGTCTCTGTGGTTTGTTTCCTCTTCAAGAGGCCTAGGCACAGACTGTGGAAAAGAACTTTAATTGAGAAGGGTTGCCAAGCTTCTAGAAATAACGAGTTTCCGAAATACCAGCAAATATTTTTTCACCCAATCTTGATGATACTTGTTGATAATGATCAGTACACAGATCCCACTTGGCTCACCAAATTTTGTTCTTCTAGGTTGAAGCGTTCGTCTACAGTAGCAGTTTTTATATTTAGGTTTCACTCTGTTCTCTCATATATAGATAGATGAATTTGGAACTCTAAATCCAACATGGTTTGTAGTAGCTCTATGAAACTTGAGAAAATAAAGGAGTTCTGAGATTTGTCTCTATGGTTTGTTTCCTCTTCAAGAGGCCTAGGCACAGACTGTGGAAAAGAACTTTAATTGAGAAGGGTTGCCAAGCTTCTAGAAATAACGAGTTTCCGAAATACCAGCAAATATTTTTTCACCCAATATTGATGATACATGTTGCTAAAGATTAGTACACAGATCCCACTTGGCTCCACCAATTTTGTTCTTCTAGGTTGAAGCGTTCGTCTACAGTAACAGTTTTTATATTTAGGTTTCACTCTGTTCTCTCATATATAGATAGATGAATTTGGAACTCTAAATCCAACATGGTTTGTAGTAGCTCTATGAAACTTGACAAAATAAAGGAGTTCTGAGATTTGTCTCTATGGTTTGTTTCCTCTTCAAATAGCCCTAGGCAGAGACTGTGGAAAACCACTTTCATTGAGAGGTGTTGCCAAGCTTCTAAGAATTAACGAGTTTCCGAAATACCAGCAAATATTTTTTCACCCAAACTTGATGATACTTGGTGGGAATGATCAGTACACAGATCCCACTTGGCTCACCAAATTTTGTTCTTCTAGTTTGAAGCGTTCGTCTACAGTAGTCGTTTTTATATTTAGGTTTCACTCTGTTCTCTCATATATAGATAGATGAATTTGGAACTCTAATCCAACATGGTTTGTAGTAGCTCTTTGAAACTTGACAAAATAAAGGAGTTCTCAGTTTTGTCTCTATGGTTTGTTTCCTCTTCAAGTAGCCCTAGGCGCAGACTCTGGAAAAGCACTTTCATTGAGAGAGGTTGCCAAGCTTCTGAGAAATAACGAGTTTCCGAAGTACCAGCAAATATTTTTTCACCCAATCTTGATGATACTTGTTGCTAATGACCAGTACACAGATCCCACTTGGCTCACCAAATTTTGTTCTTCTAGGTTGAAGCGTTCGTCTACAGTAGCAGATTTTGTATTTAGGTTTCCCTCTGTTCTCTCCTGTATAGATAGATGAATTTGGAACTCTAAATCCAACATGGTTTGTAGTAGCTCTTTGAAATTTGACAAAATAAAGGAGTTCTGAGTTTTGTCTCTATGGTTTGTTTCCTCTTCAAGAGGCCTAGGCACAGACTGTGGAAAAGAACTTTAATTGAGAAGGGTTGCCAAGCTTCTAGAAATAACGAGTTTCCGAAATACCAGCAAATATTTTTTCACCCAATATTGATGATACATGTTGCTAAAGATTAGTACACAGATCCCACTTGGCTCCACCAATTTTGTTCTTCTAGGTTGAAGCGTTCGTCTACAGTAGCAGTTTTTATATTTAGGTTTCACTCTGTTCTCTCATATATAGATTGATGAATTTGGAACTCTAAATCCAACATGGTTTGTAGTAGCTCTATGAAACTTGACAAAATAAAGGAGTTCTGAGATTTGTCTCTATGGTTTGTTTCCTCTTCAAATAGCCCTAGGCACAGACTGTGGAAAACCACTTTCATTGAGAGGTGTTGCCAAGCTTCTAAGAATTAACGAGTTTCCGAAATACCAGCAAATATTTTTTCACCCAATCTTGATGATACTTGGTGGGAATGATCAGTACACAGATCCCACTTGGCTCACCAAATTTTGTTCTTCTAGTTTGAAGCGTTCGTCTACAGTAGTCGTTTTTATATTTAGGTTTCACTCTGTTCTCTCATATATAGATAGATGAATTTGGAACTCTAATCCAACATGGTTTGTAGTAGCTCTTTGAAACTTGACAAAATAAAGGAGTTCTCAGTTTTGTCTCTATGGTTTGTTTCCTCTTCAAGTAGCCCTAGGCGCAGACTCTGGAAAAGCACTTTCATTGAGAGGGGTTGCCAAGCTTCTGAGAAATAACGAGTTTCCGAAGTACCAGCAAATATTTTTTCACCCAATCTTGATGATACTTGGTGGTAATGATCAGTACACAGATCCCACTTGGCTCACCAAATTTTGTTCTTCTAGGTTGAAGCGTTCGTCTACAGTAGCAGTTTTTATATTTAGGTTTCTCTCTGTTCTCTCCTATATAGATAGATGAATTTGGAACTCTAAATCCAACATGGATGGTAGTAGCTCTTTGAAACTTGACAAAATGAAGGAGTTCTCCGTTTTGTCTCTATGGTTTGTTTCCTCTTCAAGTGGCCCTAGGCACAGACTGTGGAAGCACTTTCATTGAGATGGGTTGCCAAGCTTCTAAGAAATAACGTGTTTCCAAAATACCAGCAAATACTTTTTCACCCAATCTTGATGATACTTGGTGGTAATGATCAGAACACAAATCCCACTTGGCTCACCAAATTTTGTTCTTCTAGGTTGAAGCGTTCGTCTACAGTAGCAGTTATTATATTTAGGTTTCTCTCTGGTCTCTCCTATATAGATAGATGAATTTCGAACTTTAAATCCAACATGGATTGTAGTAGCTCTTTGAAACTTGACAAAATTAAGGAGTTCTCAGTTTTGTCTCTATGATTTGTTTCCTCTTCAAGTATCCCTAGGCACAGACTATGGAAAAGCACTTTCCTTGAGAGGGGTTGCCAAGCTTCTAAGAAATAACGAGTTTCCGAAATACCAGCAAATATTTTTTCACCCAATCTTGATGATACTTGGTGGTAATGATCAGTACACAAATCCCAATTGCCTCACCCAGTTTTGTTCTTCTAGGTTGAAGCTTTCGTCTACAGTTGCAGTTTTTATATTTAGGTTTCTCTCTGTTCTCTCCTATATAGATAGATGAATTTGGAACTCTAAATCCAACATGGTTTCTAGTAGCTCTTTGAAACTTGACAAAATAAAGGAGTTCTCAGTTTTGTCTCTATGGTTTGTTTCCTCTTCAAGTAGCCCTAGGCGCAGACTCTGGAAAAGCACTTTCATTGAGAGGGGTTGCCAAGCTTCTGAGAAATAACGAGTTTCCGAAGTACCAGCAAATATTTTTTCACCCAATCTTGATGATACTTGGTGGTAATGATCAGTACACAGATCCCACTTGGCTCACCAAATTTTGTTCTTCTAGGTTGAAGCGTTCGTCTACAGTAGCAGTTTTTATATTTAGGTTTCTCTCTGTTCTCTCCTATATAGATAGATGAATTTGGAACTCTAAATCCAACATGGATTGTAGTAGCTCTTTGAAACTTGACAAAATGAAGGAGTTCTCCGTTTTGTCTCTATGGTTTGTTTCCTCTTCAAGTGGCCCTAGGCACAGACTGTGGAAGCACTTTCATTGAGATGGGTTGCCAAGCTTCTAAGAAATAACGTGTTTCCAAAATACCAGCAAATACTTTTTCACCCAATCTTGATGATACTTGGTGGTAATGATCAGTACACAAATCCCACTTGGCTCACCAAATTTTGTTCTTCTAGGTTGAAGCGTTCGTCTACAGTAGCAGTTATTATATTTAGGTTTCTCTCTGGTCTCTCCTATATAGATAGATGAATTTCGAACTTTAAATCCAACATGGATTGTAGTAGCTCTTTGAAACTTGACAAAATAAAGGAGTTCTCAGTTTTGTCTCTATGATTTGTTTCCTCTTCATGTATCCCTAGGCACAGACTGTGGAAAAGCACCTTCCTTGAGAGGGGTTGCCAAGCTTCTAAGAAATAACGAGTTTCCGAAATACCAGCAAATATTTTTTCACCCAATCTTGATGATACTTGGTGGTAATGATCAGTACACAAATCCCAATTGGCTCACCCAGTTTTGTTCTTCTAGGTTGAAGCGTTCGTCTACAGTTGCAGTTTTTATATTTAGGTTTCTCTCTGTTCTCTCCTATATAGATAGATGAATTTGGAACTCTAAATCCAACATGGTTTCTAGTAGCTCTTTGAAACTTGACAAAATAATGGAGTTCTCAGTTTTGTCTCTATTGTTTGTTTCCTCTTCAAGTATCCCTAGGCACAGACTGTGGAAAAGCACTTTCATTGAGATGGGTTGCCAAGTTTCTAAGAAATAACGAGTTTCCAAAATACCAGCAAATATTTTTTCACCCAATCTTGATGATACTTGGTGGTAATGATCAGTACACAGATCCCATTTGGCTCACCAAATTTTGTTCTTCTAGGTTGAAGCGTTCGTCTACAGTAGCAGTTTTTATATTTAGGTTTCCCTCTGTTCTCTCCTGTATAGATAGATGAATTTGGAACTCTATTCCAACATGGTTTGTAGTAGCTCTTTGAAACATGACAAAGTAAAGTAGTTCTCAGTTTTGTCTCTATGGTTGTTTCCTCTTCAAGTAGCCCTAGGCACAGACTGTGGAAAAGTACTTTCATTGAGAGGGGTTGCCAAGCTTCTAAGAAATAACGAGTTTCCTAAATACCAGCAAATATTTTTTCACCCAATCTTGATGATACTTGTTGCTAATGATCAGTACACAGATCCCACTTGGCTCACCAAATTTTGTTCTTCTAGGTTGAAGCGTTCGTCTACAGTAGCAGTTTTTGTATTTAGGTTTCCCTCTGTTCTCTCCTGTATAGATAGATGAATTTGGAACTCTAAATCCAACATGGTTTGTAGTAGCTCTTTGAAACTTGACAAAATAAAGGAGTTCTGAGTTTTGTCTCTATGGTTTGTTTCCTCTTCAAGAGGCCTAGGCACAGACTGTGGAAAAGAACTTTAATTGAGAAGGGTTGCCAAGCTTCTAGAAATAACGAGTTTCCGAAATACCAGCAAATATTTTTTCACCCAATCTTGATGATACATTTTGCTAAAGATCAGTACACAGATCCCACTTGGCTCACCAAATTTTGTTCTTCTAGGTTGAAGCGTTCGTCTACAGTAGCAGTTTTTATATTTAGGTTTCACTCTGTTCTCTCATATATAGATAGATGAATTTGGAACTCTAAATCCAACATGGTTTGTAGTAGCTCTATGAAACTTGAGAAAATAAAGGAGTTCTGAGATTTGTCTCTATGGTTTGTTTCCTCTTCAAGAGGCCTAGGCACAGACTGTGGAAAAGAACTTTAATTGAGAAGGGTTGCCAAGCTTCTAGAAATAACGAGTTTCCGAAATACCAGCAAATATTTTTTCACCCAATATTGATGATACATGTTGCTAAATATTAGTACACAGATCCCACTTGGCTGCACCAATTTTGTTCTTCTAGGTTGAAGCGTTCGTCTACAGTAGCAGTTTTTATATTTAGGTTTCACTCTGTTCTCTCATATATAGATAGATGAATTTGGAACTCTAAATCCAACATGGTTTGTAGTAGCTCTATGAAACTTGACAAAATAAAGGAGTTCTGAGATTTGTCTCTATGGTTTGTTTCCTCTTCAAATAGCCCTAGGCACAGACTGAGGAAAACCACTTTCATTGAGAGGTGTTGCCAAGCTTCTAAGAATTAACGAGTTTCCGAAATACCAGCAAATATTTTTTCACCCAAACTTGATGATACTTGGTGGGAATGATCAGTACACAGATCCCACTTGGCTCACCAAATTTTGTTCTTCTAGTTTGAAGCGTTCGTCTACAGTAGTCGTTTTTATATTTAGGTTTCACTCTGTTCTCTCATATATAGATAGATGAATTTGGAACTCTAATCCAACATGGTTTGTAGTAGCTCTTTGAAACTTGACAAAATAAAGGAGTTCTCAGTTTTGTCTCTATGGTTTGTTTCCTCTTCAAGTAGCCCTAGGCGCAGACTCTGGAAAAGCACTTTCATTGAGAGAGGTTGCCAAGCTTCTGAGAAATAACGAGTTTCCGAAGTACCAGCAAATATTTTTTCACCCAATCTTGATGATACTTGGTGGTAATGATCAGTACACAGATCCCACTTGGCTCACCAAATTTTGTTCTTCTAGGTTGAAGCGTTCGTCTACAGTAGCAGTTTTTATATTTAGGTTTCTCTCTGTTCTCTCCTATATAGATAGATGAATTTGGAACTCTAAATCCAACATGGATTGTAGTAGCTCTTTGAAACTTGACAAAATGAAGGAGTTCTCCGTTTTGTCTCTATGGTTTGTTTCCTCTTCAAGTCTCCCTAGGCACAGACTGTGGAAGCACTTTCATTGAGATGGGTTGCCAAGCTTCTAAGAAATAACGTGTTTCCAAAATACCAGCAAATTCTTTTTCACCCAATCTTGATGATACTTGGTGGTAATGATCAGTACACAAATCCCACTTGGCTCACCAAATTTTGTTCTTCTAGGTTGAAGCGTTCGTCTACAGTAGCAGTTATTATATTTAGGTTTCTCTCTGGTCTCTCCTATATAGATAGATGAATTTCGAACTTTAAATCCAACATGGATTGTAGTAGCTCTTTGAAACTTGACAAAATAAAGGAGTTCTCAGTTTTGTCTCTATGATTTGTTTCCTCTTCAAGTATCCCTAGGCACAGACTGTGGAAAAGCACTTTCCTTGAGAGGGGTTGCCAAGCTTCTAAGAAATAACGAGTTTCCGAAATACCAGCAAATATTTTTTCACCCAATCTTGATGATACTTGGTGGTAATTATCAGTACACAAATCCCAATTGGCTCACCCAGTTTTGTTCTTCTAGGTTGAAGCTTTCGTCTACAGTTGCAGTTTTTATATTTAGGTTTCTCTCTGTTCTCTCCTATATAGATAGATGAATTTGGAACTCTAAATCCAACATGGTTTCTAGTAGCTCTTTGAAACTTGACAAAATAAAGGAGTTCTCAGTTTTGTCTCTATTGTTTGTTTCCTCTTCAAGTATCCCTAGGCACAGACTGTGGAAAAGCACTTTCATTGAGATGGGTTGCCAAGTTTCTAAGAAATAACGAGTTTCCAAAATACCAGCAAATATTTTTTCACCCAATCTTGATGATACTTGGTGGTAATGATCAGTACACAGATCCCATTTGGCTCACCAAATTTTGTTCTTCTAGGTTGAAGCGTTCGTCTACAGTAGCAGTTTTTATATTTAGGTTTCCCTCTGTTCTCTCCTGTATAGATAGATGAATTTGGAACTCTATTCCAACATGGTTTGTAGTAGCTCTTTGAAACTTGACAAAGTAAAGTAGTTCTCAGTTTTGTCTCTATGGTTGTTTCCTCTTCAAGTAGCCCTAGGCACAGACTTTGGAAAAGCACTTTCATTGAGAGGGGTTGCCAAGCTTCTAAGAAATAACGAGTTTCCTAAATACCAGCAAATATTTTTTCACCCAATCTTGATGATACTTGTTGCTAATGATCAGTACACAGATCCCACTTGGCTCACCAAATTTTGTTCTTCTAGGTTGAAGCGTTCGTCTACAGTAGCAGTTTTTGTATTTAGGTTTCCCTCTGTTCTCTCCTGTATAGATAGATGAATTTGGAACTCTAAATCCAACATGGTTTGTAGTAGCTCTTTGAAACTTGACAAAATAAAGGAGTTCTGAGTTTTGTCTCTATGGTTTGTTTCCTCTTCAAGAGGCCTGGGCACAGACTGTGGAAAAGAACTTTAATTGAGAAGGGTTGCCAAGCTTCTAGAAATAACGAGTTTCCGAAATACCAGCAAATATTTTTTCAGCCAATCTTGATGATACTTGTTGCTGATGATCAGTACATTAATCCCACTTGGCTCACCAAATTCTGTTCTTCTAGGTTGCAGCGTTCATCTACAGTTGCAGTTTTTATATTTAGGTTTCCCTCTGTTCTCTCATATATAGATAGATGAATTTGGAACTCTAAATCCAACATGGTTTTTAGTAGCTCTTTGAAACTTGACAAAATAAAGGAGTTCTCAGTTTTGTCTCTATGGTTTGTTTCCTCTTCAAGTATCCCTAGGCACAGACTGTGGAAAAGCACTTTCATTGAGAGGGGTTGCCAAGCTTCTAAGAAATAACGAGTTTCCGAAATACCAGCAAATATTTTTTCACCCAATCTTGATGATACTTGGTGGGAATGATCAGTACACAGATCCCACTTGGCTCACCAAATTTTGTTCTTCTAGTTTGAAGCGTTCGTCTACAGTAGTCGTTTTTATATTTAGGTTTCACTCTGTTCTCTCATATATAGATAGATGAATTTGGAACTCTAATCCAACATGGTTTGTAGTAGCTCTTTGAAACTTGACAAAATAAAGGAGTTCTCAGTTTTGTCTCTATGGTTTGTTTCCTCTTCAAGTAGCCCTAGGCGCAGACTCTGGAAAAGCACTTTCATTGAGAGGGGTTGCCAAGCTTCTGAGAAATAACGAGTTTCCGAAGTACCAGCAAATATTTTTTCACCCAATCTTGATGATACTTGGTGGTAATGATCAGTACACAGATCCCACTTGGCTCACCAAATTTTGTTCTTCTAGGTTGAAGCGTTCGTCTACAGTAGCAGTTTTTATATTTAGGTTTCTCTCTGTTCTCTCCTATATAGATAGATGAATTTGGAACTCTAAATCCAACATGGATTGTAGTAGCTCTTTGAAACTTGACAAAATGAAGGAGTTCTCCGTTTTGTCTCTATGGTTTGTTTCCTCTTCAAGTCTCCCTAGGCACAGACTGTGGAAGCACTTTCATTGAGATGGGTTGCCAAGCTTCTAAGAAATAACGTGTTTCCAAAATACCAGCAAATTCTTTTTCACCCAATCTTGATGATACTTGGTGGTAATGATCAGTACACAAATCCCACTTGGCTCACCAAATTTTGTTCTTCTAGGTTGAAGCGTTCGTCTACAGTAGCAGTTATTATATTTAGGTTTCTCTCTGGTCTCTCCTATATAGATAGATGAATTTCGAACTTTAAATCCAACATGGATTGTAGTAGCTCTTTGAAACTTGACAAAATAAAGGAGTTCTCAGTTTTGTCTCTATGATTTGTTTCCTCTTCAAGTATCCCTAGGCACAGACTGTGGAAAAGCACTTTCCTTGAGAGGGGTTGCCAAGCTTCTAAGAAATAACGAGTTTCCGAAATACCAGCAAATATTTTTTCACCCAATCTTGATGATACTTGGTGGTAATTATCAGTACACAAATCCCAATTGGCTCACCCAGTTTTGTTCTTCTAGGTTGAAGCTTTCGTCTACAGTTGCAGTTTTTATATTTAGGTTTCTCTCTGTTCTCTCCTATATAGATAGATGAATTTGGAACTCTAAATCCAACATGGTTTCTAGTAGCTCTTTGAAACTTGACAAAATAAAGGAGTTCTCAGTTTTGTCTCTATTGTTTGTTTCCTCTTCAAGTATCCCTAGGCACAGACTGTGGAAAAGCACTTTCATTGAGATGGGTT
>NW_027515888.1:0-69189 GCF_048772815.1 Callospermophilus lateralis
CGGCAAATTTTTTTTCATCCGACCTTGATGATCTCTGTGGTATATGATCAGTTCACTAAGTCCACTTAGCTGCCCAATTTTCACTCTTCTAGGATGAAGCGTTCGTTACCAGTAACAGTTTGAATTTTAGGTTTCACTCTATTTCCTCCTATACAGATAGATGTGTTTTTTAAGTCTAAATCAAACACGGTTTGTGCTAGCTCCTTGAACGTGACAAAATAAAGTAGTTCTACGTTCTGTCTTTGTGGTTTGTTTCCTCTTGAAATAGCCACAAGCAAAGACTGCGTAAAACACTTCATTGGAAAGGTGTTCCAAGCTTCAAAAATACTACTGGTTTTCTGAATACTCGGCAAATTTTTTTTCATCCGACCTTGATGATCTCTGTGATAATGATCAGTTCACTAAGTCCACTTAGCTGCCCAATTTTCACTCTTCTAGGATGAAGCGTTCGTTACCAGTAAGAGTTTGAATTTTTAGGTTTCACTCTATTTACTCCTATACAGATAGATGTGTTTATTAAGTCTAAATCAATCACGGTTTGTTCTAGCTCCTTGAAACTTGACAAAATAAAGTTGTTCTAAGTTCTGTCTTTGTGGTTTGTTTCCTCTTGAAATAGCCACAAGCAAAGACTGCGTAAAACACATTCATTGGAAAGGTGTTCCAGCTTCCAAAATACAACTGTTTTTCTGAATACTCGGCAAATTTTTTTTCATCCGACCTTGATGATCTCTGTGATAATGATCAGTTCACTAAGTCCACTTAGCTGCCCAATTTTCACTCTTCTAGGATGAAGCGTTCGTTACCAGTAACAGTTTGAATTTTTAGGTTTCACTCTATTTCCTCCTATACAGATAGATGTGTTTTTTAAGTCTAAATCAAACACGGTTTGTGCTAGCTCCTTGAAACTTGACAAAATAAAGTAGTTCTAAGTTCTGTCTTTGTGGTTTGTTTCCTCTTGAAATAGCCACAAGCAAAGACTGCGTAAAACACCTTTATTGGAAAGGTGTTCCAAGCTTCCAAAATACTACTGGTTTTCTGAATACTCGGCAAATTTTTTTTCATCCGACTTGATGATCTCTGTGGTAATGATGAGTTCACTAAGTCCACTTAGACGCCCAATTTTCACTCTGCTAGGATGAAGCGTTCGTTACCAGTAACAGTTTTAATTTTTAGGTTTCACTCTATTTCCTCCTATACAGATAGATGTGTTTTTTAAGTCTAAATCAACACGGTTTGTGCTAGCTCCTTGAAACTGGACAAAATAAAGTAGATCTAAGTTCTGTCTTTGTGGTTTGTTTCCTCTTGAAATAGCCACAAGCAAAGATGCGTAAAACACCTTTATTGAAAGGTGTTCCAAGCTTCCAAAATACTACTGGTTTTTTGAATACTCGGCAAATTTTTTTTCATCCGACCTTGATGATCTCTGTGGTAATGATCAGTTCACTAAGTCCACTTAGCTGCCCAATTTTCACTCTTCTAGGATGAAGCGTTCGTTACCAGTAACAGTTTGAATTTTTAGGTTTCACTCTATTTCCTCCTATACAGATAGATGTGTTTTTTAAGTCTAAATCAAACACGGTTTGTGCTAGCTCCTTGAAACGTGACAAAATAAAGTAGTTCTACGTTCTGTCTTTGTGGTTTGTTTCCTCTTGAAATAGCCACAAGCAAAGACTGCGTAAAACACCTTCATAGGAAAGGTGTTCCAAGCTTCAAAAATACTACTGGTTTTCTGAATACTCGGCAAATTTTTTTTTCATCCGACCTTGATCATCTCTGTGGTAATGATCAGTTCACTAAGTCCACTTAGCTGCCCAATTTTCACTATTCTAGGATGAAGCGTTCGTTACCAGTAACAGTTTGAATTTTTGGTTTCACTCTATTTCCTCCTATACAGATAGATGTGTTTTTTAAGTCTAAATCAAACACGGTTTGTGCTAGCTCCTTGAAACGTGACAAAATAAAGTAGTTCTACGTTCTGTCTTTGTGGTTTGTTTCCTCTTGAAATAGCCACAAGCAAAGACTGCGTAAAACACCTTCATTGAAAAGGTGTTCCAAGCTTCAAAAATACTACTGGTTTTCTGAATACTCGGCAAATTTTTTTTCATCCGACCTTGATGATCTCTGTGATAATGATCAGTTCACTAAGTCCACTTAGCTGCCCAGTTTTCACTCTTCTAGGATGAAGCGTTCGTTTCCAGTAACAGTTTGAATTTTTAGGTTTCACTCTATTTCCTCCTATATAGAAAGATGTGTTTGGAAGGCTAAATCAAACACGGTTTGTGCTAGCTCCTTGAAACTTGACAAAATAAAGTAGTTCTAAGTTCTGTCTTTGTGGTTTGTTTCCTCTTGAAATAGGCACAAGCAAAGACTGCGTAAAACACATTCATTGGAAAGGTGTGCCAAGCTTCCAAAAAACTACTGGTTTTCTGATACTCGGAAAAATTTTTTTCATCCGACCTTGATGATCTCTGTGGTAATGATCAGTTCACTAAGTCCACTTAGCTGCCCAATTTTCACTCTTCTAGGATGAAGCGTTCGTTACCAGTAAAAGTTTGAATTTTTAGGTTTCACTCTATTTACTCCTATACAGATAGATGTGTTTATTAAGTCTAAATCAATCACGGTTTGTTCTAGCTCCTTGAAACATGACAAAATAAAGTTGTTCTAAGTTCTGTCTTTGTGGTTTGTTTCCTCTTGAAATAGCCACAAGCAAAGACTGCGTAAAACACATTCATTGGAAAGGTGTTCCAAGCTTCCAAAATACAACTGTTTTTCTGAATACTCGGCAAATTTTTTTTCATCCGACCTTGATGATCTCTGTGATAATGATCAGTTCACTAAGTCCACGTAGCTGCCCAATTTTCACTCTTCTAGGATGAAGCGTTCGTTACCAGTAACAGTTTGAATTTTTAGGTTTCACTCTATTTCCTCCTATATAGATAGATGTGTTTGGAAGGCTAAATCAAACACGGTTTGTGCTAGCTCCTTGAAACTTGACAAAATAAAGTAGTTATAAGTTCTGTCTTTGTGGTTTGTTTCCTCTTGAAATAGGCACAAGCAAAGACTGCGTAAAACACATTCATTGGAAAGGTGTGCCAAGCTTCCAAAAAACTACTGGTTTTCGGAATACTCGGCAAATTTTTTTTCATCTGACCTTGATGATCTCTGTGGTAATGATCAGTTCACTAAGTCCACTTAGCTGCCCAATTTTCACTCTTCTAGGATGAAGCATTCGTTACCAGTAAGAGTTTGAATTTTTAGGTTCACTCTATTTCCTCCTATACAGATAGATGTGTTTTTTAAGTCTAAATCAATCACGGTTTGTTCTAGCTCCTTGAAACTTGACAAAATAAAGTTGTTCTAAGTTCTGTCTTTGTGGTTTGTTTCCTCTTGAAATAGCCACAAGCAAAGACTGCGTAAAACACGTTCATTGGCTTCCAAAATACTATTGTTTTTCTGAATACTCGGCAAATTTTTTTTCATCCGACCTTGATGATCTCTGTGGTAATGATCAGTTCACTAAGTCCACTTAGCTGCCCAATTTTCACTCTTCTAGGATGAAGCGTTCGTTACCAGTAACAGTTTGAATTTTAGGTTTCACTCTATTTCCTCCTATACAGATAGATGTGTTTTTTAAGTCTAATCAAACACGGTTTGTGCTAGCTCCTTGAAACTTGACAAAAGAAAAGTAGTTCTAAGTTCTGTCCTTTGTGGTTTGTTTCCTCTTGAAATAGCCACAAGCAAAGACTGCGTAAAACACCTTTATTGGAAAGGTGTTTCAAGCTTCAAAAATACTACTGGTTTTCTGAATACTCGGCAAATTTTTTTCATCTGACCTTGATGATCTCTGTGGTAATGATCAGTTCACTAAGTCCACTTAGATGCCCAATTTTCACTCTGCTAGGATGAAGCATTCATTACCAGTAACAGTTTGAATTTTTAGGTTTCACTCTATTTCCTCCTATACAGATAGATGTGTTTTTTAAGTCTAAATCAAACACGGTTTGTGCTAGCTCCTTGAAACTGGACAAAATAAAGTAGTTCTAAGTTCTGTCTTTGTGGTTTGTTTCCTCTTGAAATAGCCACAAGCAAAGACTGTGTAAAACACCTTTATTGGAAAGGTGTTCCAAGTTTCCAAAATACTACTGGTTTTTGAATACTCGGCAAATTTTTTTTCATCCGACCTTGATGATCTCTGTGGTAATGATCAGTTCACTAAGTCCACTTAGCTGCCCAATTTTCACTCTTCTAGGATGAAGCGTTTCGTTACCATTAACAGTTTGAATTTTTAGGTTTCACTCTATTTCCTCCTATACAGATAGATGTGTTTTTTAAGTCTAAATCAAACACGGGTTGTGCTAGCTCCTTGAAACGTGACAAAATAAAGTAGTTCTACGTTCTGTCTTTGTGGTTTGTTTCCTCTTGAAATAGCCACAAGCAAAGACTGCGTAAACCACCTTCATTGGAAAGGTGTTCCAAGCTTCCAAAATACTACTGGTTTTCTGAATACTCGGCAAATTTTTTTTCATCCGACCTTGATGATCTCTGTGGTAATGATCAGTTCACTAAGTCCACTTAGCTGCCCAATTTTCACTCTTCTAGGATGAAGCGTTCGTTACCAGTAACAGTTTGAATTTTTAGGATTCACTCTATTTCCTCCTATAAAGATAGATGTGTTTTTTAAGTCTAAATCAAACACGGTTTGTGCTAGCTCCTTGAAACTTGACAAAATAAAGTAGTTCTAAGTTCTGTCTTTGTGGTTTGTTTCCTTTTGAAATAGCCACAAGCAAAGACTGCGTAAAACACATTCATTGGAAAGGTGTGCCAAGATTCCAAAAAACTACTGGTTTTCTGAATACTCGGCAAATTTTTTTTCATCCGACCTTGATGGTCTCTGTGGTAATCATCAGTTTACTTAGTCCACTTAGCTGCCCAATATTCACTCTTCTAGGATGAAGCGTTCGTTACCAGTAACAGTTTGAGTTTTTAGGTTTCACTCGATTTCCTCCTATATATATAGATGTGTTTGGAAGTCTAAATCAAACACGGTTTGTGCTAGCTCCTCGAAACTTGACAAAATAAAGTAGTTCTAAGTTCTGTCTTTGTGGTTTGTTTCCTCTTGAAATAGCCACAAGCAAAGACTGCGTAAAACACCTTCATTGGAAAGGTGTGCCAAGCTTCCAAAAAACTACTGGTTTTCTGAATACACGGCAATTTTTTTTTCATCCGACCTTGATGATCTCTGTGGTAATGATCAGTTTACTTAGTCCACTTAGCTGCCCAATATTCACTCTTCTAGGATGAAGCGTTCGTTACCAGTAACAGATTGAGGTTTTAGGTTTCACTCTATTTCCTCCTATATAGATAGATGTGTTTGGAAGGCTAAATCAAACACGGTTTGTGCTAGCTCCTTGAAACTTGACAAAATAAAGTAGTTCTAAGTTCTGTCTTTGTGGTTTGTTTCCTCTTGAAATAGCCACAAGCAAAGTCTGCGTAAAACACCTTCATTGGAAAGGTGTGCCAAGCTTCCAAAAAACTACTGGTTTTCTGAATACACGGCAAATTTTTTTTTCATCCGAAATTGATGATCTCTGTGGTAATGATCAGTTTTCTTAGTCCACTTAGTTTCCCAATATTCACTCTTCTAGGATGAAGCGTTCGTTACCAGTAACAGATTGAGTTTTTAGGTTTCACTCTATTTCCTCCTATACAGATAGATGTGTTTTTTAAGTCTAAATCAATCATGGTTTGTTCTAGCTCCGTGAAACTTGACAAAATAAAGTAGTTCTAAGTTCTGTCTTTGTGGTTTGTTTCCTCTTGAAATAGCCACAAGCAAAGACTGTGTAAAACACATTCATTGGAAAGGTGTGCCAAGCTTCCAAAATACTACTGGTTTTCTGAATACTCGGCAAATTTTTTTTCATCCGACCTTGATGATCTCTGTGGTAATGATCAGTTCACTAAGTCCACTTAGCTGCCCAACTTTCACTCTTCTAGGATGAAGCGTTCGTTACCAGTAACAGTTTGAATTTTTAGGTTTCACTCTATTTCCACTTATACAGATAGATGTGTTTTTTAAGTCGAAATCAAACACGGTTTGTGCTAGCTCTTTGAAACTTGACAAAATAAAGTAGTTCTAAGTTCTGTTTTTGTGGTTTGTTTCCTCTTGAAATAGCCACAAGCAAAGACTGCGTAAAACACCTTTATTGGAACGGTGTTCCAAGCTTCCAAAATACTACTGGTTTTCTGAATACTCGGCAAATTTTTTTTCATCCGACCTTGATGATCTCTGTGGTAATGATCAGTTCACTAAGTCCACTTAGCTGCCCAATTTTCACTCTTCTAGGATGAAGCGTTCGTTACCAGTAACAGTTTGAATTTTTAGGTTTCACTCTATTTCCTCCTATACAGATAGATGTGTTTTTTAAGTCTAAATCAAACACGGTTTGTGCTAGCTCCTTGAAACTTGACAAAATAAAGTAGTTCTAAGTTCTGTCTTTGTGGTTTGTATCCTCTTGAAATAGCCACAAGCAAAGACTGCGTAAAACACCTTTATTGGAAAGGTGTTCCAAGCTTCCAAAATACTACTGGTTTTCTGAATACTCGGCAAATTTTTTTTCATCCGACCTTGATGATCTCTGTGGTAATGATCAGTTCACTAAGTCCACTTAGCTGCCCAATTTTCACTCTTCTATAATGAAGCGTTCATTACCAGTAACAGTTTGAATTTTTAGGTTTCACTCTATTTCCTCCTATACAGATAGATGTGTTTTTTAAGTCTAAATCAAACACGGTTTGTGCTAGCTCCTTGAAACTTGACAAAATAAAGTAGTTCTACGTTCTGTCTTTGTGGTTTGTTTCCTCTTGAAATAGCCACAAGCAAAGACTGCGTAAAACACCTTTATTTGAAAGGTGTTCCAAGCTTCCAAAATACTACTGGTTTTCTGAATACCCGGCAAATTTTTTTTCATCCGACCTTGATGATCTCTGTGGTAATGATCAGTTCACTAAGTCCACTTAGCTGCCCAATTTTCACTCTTCTAGGATGAAGCGTTCGTTACCAGTAACAGTTTGAATTTTTAGGTTTCACTCTATTTCCTCCTATACAGATAGATGTGTTTTTTAAGTCTAAATCAAACACGGTTTGTGCTAGCTCCTTGAAACTTGACAAAATAAATTAGTTCTAAGTTCTGTCTTTGTGGTTTGTTTCCTCTTGAAATAGCCACAAGCAAAGACTGCGTAAAACACATTCATTGGAAAGGTGTGCCAAGCATCCAAAATACTACTGGTTTTCTGAATACTCGGCAAATTTTTTTTCATCCGACCTTGATGATCTCTGTGGTAATGATCAGTTCACTAAGTCCACTTAGCTGCCCAATTTTCACTCTTCTAGGATGAAGCGTTCGTTACCAGTAACAGTTTGAATTTTTAGGTTTCACTCTATTTCCTCCTATACAGATAGATGTGTTTTTTAAGTCTAAATCAAACACGGTTTGTGCTAGCTCCTTGAAACTTGACAAAATAAAGTAGTTCTAAGTTCTGTCTTTGTGGTTTGTTTCCTCTTAAATAGCCACAAGCAAAAACTGCGTAAAACACCTTCATTGGAAGGTGTGCCAAGCTTCCAAAAAACTACTGGTTTTCTGAATACTCGGCAAAATTTTTTTCATCCGACCTTGATGATCTCTGTGGTAATGATCAGTTTACTAAGTCCACTTAGCTGCCCAATATTCACTCTTCTAGGATGAAGCGTTCGTTACCAGTAACAGTTTGAGTTTTTAGGTTTCACTCTATTATCTCCTATATAGATAGATGTGTTTGGAAGTCTAAATCAAACACGGTTTGTGCAAGCTCTTTGAAACTTGACAAAATAAAGTAGTTCTAAGTTCTGTCTTTGTGGTTTGTTTCCTCTTGAAATAGGCACAAGCAAAGACTGTGTAAAACACATTCATTGGAAAGGTGTGCCAAGCTTCCAAAAAACTACTGGTTTTCTGAATACTCGGCAAAATTTTTTTCATCCGACCTTGATGATCTCTGTGGTAATGATCACTTCACTAAGTCCACTTAGCTGCCCAATATTCACTCTTCTAGGATGAAGCGTTAGTTACCAGTAACAGTTTGAATTTTTAGGTTTCACTCTATTTCCTCCTATACAGATAGATGTGTTTTTTAAGTCTAAATCAAACACGGTTTGTGCTAGCTCCTTGAAACTTGACAAAATAAAGTACTTCTAAGTTCTGTCTTTGTGGTTTGTTTCCTCTTGAAATAGCCACAAGCAAAGACTGCGTAAAACACCTTTATTTTAAAGGTGTTCCAAGCTTCCAAAATGCTACTGGTTTTCTGAATACTCGGCAAATTTTTTTTCATCCGACCTTGATGATCTCTGTGGTAATGATCAGTTCACTAAGTCCACTTAGCTGCCCAATTTTCACTCTTCTAGGATGAAGCGTTCGTTACCAGTAACAGTTTGAATTTTTAGGTTTCACTCTATTTCCTCCTATACAGATAGATGTGTTTTTTAAGTCTAAATCAAACACGGTTTGTGCTAGCTCCTTGAAACTTGACAAAATAAAGTAGTTCTAAGTTCTGTCTTTGTGGTTTGTTTCCTCTTGAAATAGCCACAAGCAAAGACTGCGTAAAACACATTCATTGGAAAGGTGTGCCAAGCTTCCAAAATACTACTGGTTTTCTGAATACTCGGCAAATTTTCTTTCATCCGACCTTGATGATCTCTGTGGTAATGATCAGTTCACTAAGTCCACTTAGCTGCCCAACTTTCACTCTTCTAGGATGAAGCGTTCGTTACCAGTAACAGTTTGAATTTTTAGGTTTCACTCTATTCCCACTTATACAGATAGATGTGTTTTTTAAGTCGAAATCAAACACGGTTTGTGCTAGCTCCTTGAAACTTGACAAAATAAAGTAGTTCTAAGTTCTGTTTTTGTGGTTTGTTTCCTCTTGAAATAGCCACAAGCAAAGACTGCGTAAAACACCTTTATTGGAAAGGTGTTCCAAGCTTCCAAAATACTACTGGTTTTCTGAATGCTCGGCAAATTTTTTTTCATCCGACCTTGATGATCTCTGTGGTAATGATCAGTTCACTAAGTCCACTTAGCTGCCCAATTTTCACTCTTCTAGGATGAAGCGTTCGTTACCAGGAACAGTTTGAATTTTAGGTTTCACTCTATTTCCTCCTTACAGATAGATGTGTTTTTAAGTCTAAATCAAACACGGTTGTGCTAGCTCCTTGAAACTTGACAAAATAAAGTAGTTCTAAGTTCTGTCTTTGTGGTTTGTATCCTCTTGAAATAGCCACAAGCAAAGACTGTGTAAAACTCCTTTATTGGAAAGGTGTTCCAAGCTTCCAAAATACTACTGGTTTTCTGAATACTCGGCAATTTTTTTTCATCCGACCTTGATGATCTCTGTGGTAATGATCAGTTCACTAAGTCCACTTAGCTGCCCAATTTTCACTCTCTAGGATGAAACGTTCGTTACCAGTAACAGTTTGAATTTTTAGGTTTCACTCTATTTCCTCCTATACAGATAGATGTGTTTATTAAGTCTAAATCAATCACGGTTTGTTCTAGCTCCTTGAAACTTGACAAAATAAAGTTGTTCTAAGTTCTGTCTTTGTGGTTTGTTTCCTCTTGAAATAGCCACAAGCAAAGACTGCGTAAAACACATTCATTGGAAAGGTGTTCCAAGCTTCCAAATACAACTGTTTTTCTGAATACTCGGCAAATTTTTTTCATCCGACCTTGATGATCTCTGTGATAATGATCAGTTCACTAAGTCCACTTAGCGCCCAATATTCACTCTTCTAGGATGAAGCGTTCGTTACCAGTAACAGTTTGAGTTTTTAGGTTTCACTCGATTTCCTCCTATATATATAGATGTGTTTGGAAGTCTAAATCAAACACGGTTTGTGCTAGCTCCTCGAAACTTGACAAAATAAAGTAGTTCTAAGTTCTGTCTTTGTGGTTTGTTTCCAAATAGCCACAAGCAAAGACTGCGTAAAACACATTCATTGAAAAGGTGTTCAAGCTTCCAAAATACAACTGTTTTTCTGAATACTCTGGCAAATTTTTTTTCATCCGACCTTGATGATCTCTGTGATAATCATCAGTTTACTTAGTCCACTTAGCTGCCCAATATTCACTCTTCTAGGATGAAGCGTTCGTTACCAGTAACAGTTTGAGTTTTTAGGTTTCTCTCGATTTCCTCCTATATATATAGATGTGTTTGGAAGTCTAAATCAAACACGGTTTGTGCTAGCTCCTCGAAACTTGACAAAATAAAGTAGTTCTAAGTTCTGTCTTTGTGGTTTGTTCCTCTTGAAATAGCCACAAGCAAAGACTGCGTAAAACACCTTCATTGGAAAGGTGTGCCAAGCTTCCAAAATACTACTGGTTTTCTGAATACTCGGCAAATTTTTTTCATCCGACCTTGATGATCTCTGTGGTAATGATCAGTTCACTAAGTCCACTTAGCTGCCCAATTTTCACTCTTCTAGGATGAAACGTTCGTTACCAGTAACAGTTTGAATTTTTAGGTTTCACTCTATTCCTCCTATACAGATAGATGTTTTTTTAAGTCTAAATCAAACACGGTTTGTGCTAGCTCCTTGAAACGTGAGAAAATAAAGTAGTTCTACGTTCTGTTTTTGTGGTTTGTTTCCTCTTGAAATAGCCACAAGCAAAGACTGCGTAAAACATTTTCATAGGAAAGGTGTTCCAAGCTTCAAAAATACTACTGGTTTTCTGACCACTCGGCAAATTTTTTTTCATCCGAACTTGATGATCTCTGTGGTAATGATCAGTTCACTAAGTCCACTTAGCTGCCCAATTTTCACTCTTCTAGGATGAAGCGTTCGTTACCAGAAACAGTTTGAATTTTTAGGTTTCACTCTATTTCCTCCTATACAGATAGATGTGTTTTTTAAGTCTAAATCAAACACGGTTTGTGCTAGCTCCTTGAAACGTGACAAAATAAAGTAGTTCTACGTTCTGTCTTTGTGGTTTGTTTCCTCTTGAAATAGCCACAAGCAAAGACTGCGTAAAACACTTCATTGGAAAGGTGTTCCAAGCTTCAAAAATACTACTGGTTTTCTGAATACTCGGCAAATTTTTTTTCATCCGACCTTGATGATCTCTGTGATAATGATCAGTTCACTAAGTCCACTTAGCTGCCCAGTTTTCACTCTTCTAGGATGAAGCGTTCGTTTCAGTAACAGTTTGAATTTTTAGGTTTCACTCTATTTCCTCCTATACAGATAGATGTGTTTTTTAAGTTTAATCAAACACGGTTTGTGCTAGCTCCTTGAAACTTGACAAAATAAAGTAGTTCTAAGTTCTGTCTTTGTGGTTTGTTTCCTCTTGAAATAGGCACAAGCAAAGACTGCGTAAAACACATTCATTGGAAAGGTGTGCCAAGCTTCCAAAAAACTACTGGTTTCGGATACTCGGCAAATTTTTTTTCATCCGACCTTGATGATCTCTGTGGTAATGATCAGTTCACTAAGTCCACTTAGCTGCCCAATTTTCACTCTTCTAGGATGAAGCGTTCGTTACCAGTAAGAGTTTGAATTTTTAGGTTTCACTCTATTTACTCCTATACAGATAGATGTGTTTATTAAGTCTAAATCAATCACGGTTTGTTCTAGCTCCTTGAAACTTGACAAAATAAAGTTGTTCTAAGTTCTGTCTTTGTGGTTTGTTTCCTCTTGAAATAGCCACAAGCAAAGACTGCGTAAAACACATTCATTGGAAAGGTGTTCCAAGCTTCCAAAATACAACTGTTTTTCTGAATACTCGGCAAATTTTTTTCATCCGACATTGATGATCTCTGTGATAATGATCAGTTCACTAAGTCCACTTAGCTGCCCAATATTCACTCTTCTAGGATGAAGCGTTCGTTACCAGTAACAGTTTGAGTTTTTAGGTTTCACTCGATTTCCTCCTATATATATAGATGTGTTTGGAAGTCTAAATCAAACACGGTTTGTGCTAGCTCCTCGAAACTTGACAAAATAAAGTAGTTCTAAGTTCTGTCTTTGTGGTTTGTTTCCTCTTGAAATAGCCACAAGCAAAGACTGCGTAAAACACATTCATTGAAAAGGTGTTCCAAGCTTCCAAAATACAACTGTTTTTCTGAATACTCGGCAAATTTTTTTCATCCGACCTTGATGATCTTTGTGATAATCATCAGTTTACTTAGTCCACTTAGCTGCCCAATATTCACTCTTCTAGGATGAAGCGTTCGTTACCAGTAACAGTTTGAGTTTTTAGGTTTCACTAATTTCCTCCTATATATATAGATGTGTTTGGAAGTCTAAATCAAACACGGTTTGTGCTAGCTCCTCGAAACTTGACAAAATAAAGTAGTTCTAAGTTCTGTCTTTGTGGTTTGTTTCCTCTTGAAATAGCCACAAGCAAAGACTGCGTAAAACACCTTCATTGGAAAGGTGTGCCAAGCTTCCAAAAAACTACTGGTTTTCTGAATACACGGCAATTTTTTTTTCATCCGAACTTGATGATCTCTGTGGTAATGATCAGTTTACTTAGTCCACTTAGCTGCCCAATATTCACTCTTCTAGGATGAAGCGTTCGTTACCAGTAACAGATTGAGTTTTTAGGTTTCACTCTATTTCCTCCTATATAGATAGATGTGTTTGGAAGGCTAAATCAAACACGGTTTGTGCTAGCTCCTTGAAACTTGACAAAATAAAGTAGTTCTAAGTTCTGTCTTTGTGGTTTGTTTCCTCTTGAAATAGCCACAAGCAAAGTCTGCGTAAAACACCTTCATTGGAAAGGTGTGCCAAGCTTCCAAAAAACTACTGGTTTTCTGAATACACGGCAAATTTTTTTTTCATCCGAAATTGATGATCTCTGTGGTAATGATCAGTTTTCTTAGTCCACTTAGCTTCCCAATATTCACTCTTCTAGGATGAAGCGTTCGTTACCAGTAACAGATTGAGTTTTTAGGTTTCACTCTATTTCCTCCTATACAGATAGATGTGTTTTTTAAGTCTAAATCAATCACGGTTTGTTCTAGCTCCGTGAAACTTGACAAAATAAAGTAGTTCTAAGTTCTGTCTTTGTGGTTTGTTTCCTCTTGAAATAGCCACAAGCAAAGACTGTGTAAAACACATTCATTGGAAAGGTGTGCCAAGCTTCCAAAATACTACTGGTTTTCTGAATACTCGGCAAATTTTTTTTCATCCGACCTTGATGATCTCTGTGGTAATGATCAGTTCACTAAGTCCACTTAGCTGCCCAACTTTCACTCTTCTAGGATGAAGCGTTCGTTACCAGTAACAGTTTGAATTTTTAGGTTTCACTCTATTTCCACTTATACAGATAGATGTGTTTTTTAAGTCGAAATCAAACACGGTTTGTGCTAGCTCTTTGAAACTTGACAAAATAAAGTAGTTCTAAGTTCTGTTTTTGTGGTTTGTTTCCTCTTGAAATAGCCACAAGCAAAGACTGCGTAAAACACCTTTATTGGAAAGGTGTTCCAAGCTTCCAAAATACTACTGGTTTTCTGAATACTCGGCAAATTTTTTTTCATCCGACCTTGATGATCTCTGTGGTAATGATCAGTTCACTAAGTCCACTTAGCTGCCCAATTTTCACTCTTCTAGGATGAAGCGTTCGTTACCAGTAACAGTTTGAATTTTTAGGTTTCACTCTATTTCCTCCTATACAGATAGATGTGTTTTTTAAGTCTAAATCAAACACGGTTTGTGCTAGCTCCTTGAAACTTGACAAAATAAAGTAGTTCTAAGTTCTGTCTTTGTGGTTTGTATCCTCTTGAAATAGCCACAAGCAAAGACTGCGTAAAACACCTTTATTGGAAAGGTGTTCCAAGCTTCCAAAATACTACTGGTTTTCTGAATACTCGGCAAATTTTTTTTCATCCGACCTTGATGATCTCTGTGGTAATGATCAGTTCACTAAGTCCACTTAGCTGCCCAATTTTCACTCTTCTATAATGAAGCGTTCATTACCAGTAACAGTTTGAATTTTTAGGTTTCACTCTATTTCCTCCTATACAGATAGATGTGTTTTTTAAGTCTAAATCAAACACGGTTTGTGCTAGCTCCTTGAAACTTGACAAAATAAAGTAGTTCTACGTTCTGTCTTTGTGGTTTGTTTCCTCTTGAAATAGCCACAAGCAAAGACTGCGTAAAACACCTTTATTTGAAAGGTGTTCCAAGCTTCCAAAATACTACTGGTTTTCTGAATACCCGGCAAATTTTTTTTCATCCGACCTTGATGATCTCTGTGGTAATGATCAGTTCACTAAGTCCACTTAGCTGCCCAATTTTCACTCTTCTAGGATGAAGCGTTCGTTACCAGTAACAGTTTGAATTTTTAGGTTTCACTCTATTTCCTCCTATACAGATAGATGTGTTTTTTAAGTCTAAATCAAACACGGTTTGTGCTAGCTCCTTGAAACTTGACAAAATAAATTAGTTATAAGTTCTGTCTTTGTGGTTTGTTTCCTCTTGAAATAGCCACAAGCAAAGACTGCGTAAAACACATTCATTGGAAAGGTGTGCCAAGCATCCAAAATACTACTGGTTTTCTGAATACTCGGCAAATTTTTTTTCATCCGACCTTGATGATCTCTGTGGTAATGATCAGTTCACTAAGTCCACTTAGCTGCCCAATTTTCACTCTTCTAGGATGAAGCGTTCGTTACCAGTAACAGTTTGAATTTTTAGGTTTCACTCTATTTCCTCCTATACAGATAGATGTGTTTTTTAAGTCTAAATCAAACACGGTTTGTGCTAGCTCCTTGAAACTTGACAAAATAAAGTAGTTCTAAGTTCTGTCTTTGTGGTTTCTTTCCTCTTAAATAGCCACAAGCAAAAACTGCGTAAAACACCTTCATTGGAAAGGTGTGCCAAGCTTCCAAAAAACTACTGGTTTTCTGAATAGTCGGCAAAATTTTTTTCATCCGACCTTGATGATCTCTGTGGTAATGATCAGTTTACTAAGTCCACTTAGCTGCCCAATATTCACTCTTCTAGGATGAAGCGTTCGTTACCAGTAACAGTTTGAGTTTTTAGGTTTCACTCTATTATCTCCTATATAGATAGATGTGTTTGGAAGTCTAAATCAAACACGGTTTGTGCAAGCTCTTTGAAACTTGACAAAATAAAGTAGTTCTAAGTTCTGTCTTTGTGGTTTGTTTCCTCTTGAAATAGGCACAGGCAAAGACTGTGTAAAACACATTCATTGGAAAGGTGTGCCAAGCTTCCAAAAAACTACTGGTTTTCTGAATACTCGGCAAAATTTTTTTCATCCGACCTTGATGATCTCTGTGGTAATGATCACTTCACTAAGTCCACTTAGCTGCCCAATATTCACTCTTCTAGGATGAAGCGTTAGTTACCAGTAACAGTTTGAATTTTTAGGTTTCACTCTATTTCCTCCTATACAGATAGATGTGTTTTTTAAGTCTAAATCAAACACGGTTTGTGCTAGCTCCTTGAAACTTGACAAAATAAAGTACTTCTAAGTTCTGTCTTTGTGGTTTGTTTCCTCTTGAAATAGCCACAAGCAAAGACTGCGTAAAACACCTTTATTTTAAAGGTGTTCCAAGCTTCCAAAATGCTACTGGTTTTCTGAATACTCGGCAAATTTTTTTTCATCCGACCTTGATGATCTCTGGGGTAATGATCAGTTCACTAAGTCCACTTAGCTGCCCAATTTTCACTCTTCTAGGATGAAGCATTCGTTACCAGTAACAGTTTGAATTTTTAGGTTTCACTCTATTTCCTCCTATACAGATAGATGTGTTTTTTAAGTCTAAATCAAACACGGTTTGTGCTAGCTCCTTGAAACTTGACAAAATAAAGTAGTTCTAAGTTCTGTCTTTGTGGTTTGTTTCCTCTTGAAATAGCCACAAGCAAAGACTGCGTAAAACACATTCATTGGAAAGGTGTGCCAAGCTTCCAAAATACTACTGGTTTTCTGAATACTCGGCAAATTTTCTTTCATCCGACCTTGATGATCTCTGTGGTAATGATCAGTTCACTAAGTCCACTTAGCTGCCCAACTTTCTCTCTTCTAGGATGAAGCGTTCGTTACCAGTAACAGTTTGAATTTTTAGGTTTCACTCTATTTCCACTTATACAGATAGATGTGTTTTTTAAGTCTAAATCAAACACGGTTTGTGCTAGCTCCTTGAAACGTGAGAAAATAAAGTAGTTCTACGTTCTGTTTTTGTGGTTTGTTTCCTCTTGAAATAGCCACAAGCAAAGACTGCGTAAAACATTTTCATAGGAAAGGTGTTCCAAGCTTCAAAAATACTACTGGTTTTCTGAATACTCGGCAAATTTTTTTTCATCCGAACTTGATGATCTCTGTGGTAATGATCAGTTCACTAAGTCCACTTAGCTGCCCAATTTTCACTCTTCTAGGATGAAGCGTTCGTTACCAGTAACAGTTTGAATTTTTAGGTTTCACTCTATTTCCTCCTATACAGATAGATGTGTTTATTAAGTCTAAATCAATCACGGTTTGTTCTAGCTCCTTGAAACTTGACAAAATAAAGTTGTTCTAAGTTCTGTCTTTGTGGTTTGTTTCCTCTTGAAATAGCCACAAGCAAAGACTGCGTAAAACACATTCATTGGAAAGGTGTTCCAAGCTTCCAAAATACAACTGTTTTTCTGAATACTCGGCAAATTTTTTTCATCCGACCTTGATGATCTCTGTGATAATGATCAGTTCACTAAGTCCACTTAGCTGCCCAATTTTCACTCTTCTAGGATGAAGCGTTCGTTACCAGTAACAGTTTGAATTTTTAGGTTTCACTCTATTTCCTCCTATACAGATAGATGTGTTTTTTAAGTCTAAATCAAACACGGTTTGTGCTAGCTCCTTGAAACTTGACAAAATAAAGTAGTTCTAAGTTCTGTCTTTGTGGTTTGTTTCCTCTTGAAATAGCCACAAGCAAAGACTGCGTAAAACACCTTTATTGGAAAGGTGTTCCAAGCTTCCAAAATACTACTGGTTTTCTGAATACTCGGCAAATTTTTTTTCATCCGACCTTGATGATCTCTGTGGTAATGATCAGTTCACTAAGTCCACTTAGATGCCCAATTTTCACTCTGCTAGGATGAAGCATTCATTACCAGTAACAGTTTTAATTTTTAGGTTTCACTCTATTTCCTCCTATACAGATAGATGTGTTTTTTAAGTCTAAATCAAACACGGTTTGTGCTAGCTCCTTGAAACTGGACAAAATAAAGTAGTTCTAAGAGTTCTGTCTTTGTGGTTTGTTTCCTCTTGAAATAGCCACAAGCAAAGACTGCGTAAAACACCTTTATTGGAAAGGTGTTCCAAGCTTCCAAAATACTACTGGTTTTTTGAATACTCGGCAAATTTTTTTTCATCCGACCTTGATGATCTCTGTGGTAATGATCAGTTCACTAAGTCCACTTAGCTGCCCAATTTTCACTCTTCTAGGATGAAGCGTTCGTTACCAGTAACAGTTTGAATTTTTAGGTTTCACTCTATTTCCTCCTATACAGATAGATGTGTTTTTTAAGTCTAAATCAAACACGGTTTGTGCTAGCTCCTTGAAACTTGACAAAATAAAGTAGTTCTACGTTCTGTCTTTGTGGTTTGTTTCCTCTTGAAATAGCCACAAGCAAAGACTGCGTAAAACACCTTCATAGGAAAGGTGTTCCAAGCTTCAAAAATACTACTGGTTTTCTGAATACTCGGCAAATTTTTTTTTCATCCGACCTTGATCATCTCTGTGGTAATGATCAGTTCACTAAGTCCACTTAGCTGCCCAATTTTCACTCTTCTAGGATGAAGCGTTCGTTACCAGTAACAGTTTGAATTTTTTGGTTTCACTCTATTTCCTCCTATACAGATAGATGTGTTTTTTAAGTCTAAATCAAACACGGTTTGTGCTAGCTCCTTGAAACGTGACAAAATAAAGTAGTTCTACGTTCTGTCTTTGTGGTTTGTTTCCTCTTGAAATAGCCACAAGCAAAGACTGCGTAAAACACCTTCATTGAAAAGGTGTTCCAAGCTTCAAAAATACTACTGGTTTTCTGAATACTCGGCAAATTTTTTTTCATCCGACCTTGATGATCTCTGTGATAATGATCAGTTCACTAAGTCCACTTAGCTGCCCAGTTTTCACTCTTCTAGGATGAAGCGTTCGTTTCCAGTAACAGTTTGAATTTTTAGGTTTCACTCTATTTCCTCCTATATAGAAAGATGTGTTTGGAAGGCTAAATCAAACACGGTTTGTGCTAGCTCCTTGAAACTTGACAAAATAAAGTAGTTCTAAGTTCTGTCTTTGTGGTTTGTTTCCTCTTGAAATAGGCACAAGCAAAGACTGCGTAAAACACATTCATTGGAAAGGTGTGCCAAGCTTCCAAAAAACTACTGGTTTTCGGAATACTCGGCAAATTTTTTTCATCCGAACTTGATGATCTCTGTGGTAATGATCAGTTCACTAAGTCCACTTAGCTGCCCAATTTTCACTCTTCTAGGATGAAGCGTTCGTTACCAGCAAAAGTTTGAATTTTTAGGTTTCACTCTATTTACTCCTATACAGATAGATGTGTTTATTAAGTCTAAATCAATCACGGTTTGTTCTAGCTCCTTGAAACGTGACAAAATAAAGTTGTTCTAAGTTCTGTCTTTGTGGTTTGTTTCCTCTTGAAATAGCCACAAGCAAAGACTGCGTAAAACACATTCATTGGAAAGGTGTTCCAAGCTTCCAAAATACAACTGTTTTTCTGAATACTCGGCAAATTTTTTTCATCCGACCTTGATGATCTCTGTGATAATGATCAGTTCACTAAGTCCACGTAGCTGCCCAATTTTCACTCTTCTAGGATGAAGCGTTCGTTACCAGTAACAGTTTGAATTTTTAGGTTTCACTCTATTTCCTCCTATATAGATAGATGTGTTTGGAAGGCTAAATCAAACACGGTTTGTGCTAGCTCCTTGAAACTTGACAAAATAAAGTAGTTCTAAGTTCTGTCTTTGTGGTTTGTTTCCTCTTGAAATAGGCACAAGCAAAGACTGCGTAAAACACATTCATTGGAAAGGTGTGCCAAGCTTCCAAAAAACTACTGGTTTTCGGAATACTCGGCAAATTTTTTTTCATCTGACCTTGATGATCTCTGTGGTAATGATCAGTTCACTAAGTCCACTTAGCTGCCCAATTTTCACTCTTCTAGGATGAAGCATTCGTTACCAGTAAGAGTTTGAATTTTTAGGTTTCACTCTATTTCCTCCTATACAGATAGATGTGTTTTTTAAGTCTAAATCAATCACGGTTTGTTCTAGCTCCTTGAAACTTGACAAAATAAAGTTGTTCTAAGTTCTGTCTTTGTGGTTTGTTTCCTCTTGAAATAGCCACAAGCAAAGACTGCGTAAAACACGTTCATTGGCTTCCAAAATACTATTGTTTTTCTGAATACTCGGCAAATTTTTTTTCATCCGACCTTGATGATCTCTGTGGTAATGATCAGTTCACTAAGTCCACTTAGCTGCCCAATTTTCACTCTTCTAGGATGAAGCGTTCGTTACCAGTAACAGTTTTGAATTTTTAGGTTTCACTCTATTTCCTCCTATACAGATAGATGTGTTTTTTAAGTCTAAATCAAACACGGTTTGTGCTAGCTCCTTGAAACGTGACAAAATAAAGTAGTTCTACGTTCTGTCTTTGTGGTTTGTTTCCTCTTGAAATAGCCACAAGCAAAGACTGCGTAAAACACCTTCATAGGAAAGTGTTCCAAGCTTCAAAAATACTACTGGTTTTCTGAATACTCGGCAAATTTTTTTTTCATCCGACTTGATCATCTCTGTTGTAATGATCAGTTCACTAAGTCCACTTAGCTGCCCAATTTTCACTCTTCTAGGATGAAGCGTTCGTTACCAGTAACAGTTTGAATTTTTGGTTTCACTCTATTTCCTCCTATACAGATAGATGTGTTTTTTAAGTCTAAATCAAACACGGTTTGTGCAAGCTCCTTGAAACGTGACAAAATAAAGTAGTTCTACGTTCTGTCTTTGTGGTTTGTTTCCTCTTGAAATAGCCACAAGCAAAGACTGCGTAAAACACCTTCATTGAAAAGGTGTTCCAAGCTTCAAAAATACTACTGGTTTTCTGAATACTCGGCAAATTTTTTTTCATCCGACCTTTGATGATCTCTGTGATAATGATCAGTTCACTAAGTCCACTTAGCTGCCCAGTTTTCACTCTTCTAGGATGAAGCGTTCGTTTCCAGTAACAGTTTGAATTTTTAGGTTTCACTCTATTTCCTCCTATATAGAAAGATGTGTTTGGAAGGCTAAATCAAACACGGTTTGTGCTAGCTCCTTGAAACTTGACAAAATAAAGTAGTTCTAAGTTCTGTCTTTGTGGTTTGTTTCCTCTTGAAATAGGCACAAGCAAAGACTGCGTAAAACACATTCATTGGAAAGGTGTGCCAAGCTTCCAAAAAACTACTGGTTTTCGGAATACTCGGCAAATTTTTTTTCATCCGAACTTGATGATCTCTGTGGTAATGATCAGTTCACTAAGTCCACTTAGCTGCCCAATTTTCACTCTTCTAGGATGAAGCGTTCGTTACCAGTAAAAGTTTGAATTTTTAGGTTTCACTCTATTTACTCCTATACAGATAGATGTGTTTATTAAGTCTAAATCAATCACGGTTTGTTCTAGCTCCTTGAAATATGACAAAATAAAGTTGTTCTAAGTTCTGTCTTTGTGGTTTGTTTCCTCTTGAAATAGCCACAAGCAAAGACTGCGTAAAACACATTCATTGGAAAGGTGTTCCAAGCTTCCAAAATACAACTGTTTTTCTGAATACTCGGCAAATTTTTTTTCATCCGACCTTGATGATCTCTGTGATAATGATCAGTTCACTAAGTCCACGTAGCTGCCCAATTTTCACTCTTCTAGGATGAAGCGTTCGTTACCAGTAACAGTTTGAATTTTTAGGTTTCACTCTATTTCCTCCTATATAGATAGATGTGTTTTTAAGGCTAAATCAAACACGGTTTGTGCTAGCTCCTTGAAACTTGACAAAATAAAGTAGTTCTAAGTTCTGTCTTTGTGGTTTGTTTCCTCTTGAAATAGGCACAAGCAAAGACTGCGTAAAACACATTCATTGGAAAGGTGTGCCAAGCTTCCAAAAAACTACTGGTTTTCGGAATACTCGGCAAATTTTTTTTCATCTGACCTTGATGATCTCTGTGGTAATGATCAGTTCACTAAGTCCACTTAGCTGCCCAATTTTCACTCTTCTAGGATGAAGCATTCGTTACCAGTAAGAGTTTGAATTTTTAGGTTTCACTCTATTTATTCCTATACAGATAGATGTGTTTTTTAAGTCTAAATCAATCACGGTTTGTTCTAGCTCCTTGAAACTTGACAAAATAAAGTTGTTCTAAGTTCTGTCTTTGTGGTTTGTTTCCTCTTGAAATAGCCACAAGCAAAGACTGCGTAAAACACGTTCATTGGCTTCCAAAATACTATTGTTTTTCTGAATACTCGGCAAATTTTTTTCATCCGACCTTGATGATCTCTGTGGTAATGATCAGTTCACTAAGTCCACTTAGCTGCCCAATTTTCACTCTTCTAGGATGAAGCGTTCGTTACCAGTAACAGTTTGAATTTTTAGGTTTCACTCTATTTCCTCCTATACAGATAGATGTGTTTTTTAAGTCTAAATCAAACACGGTTTGTGCTAGCTCCTTGAAACTTGACAAAAGAAAGTAGTTCTAAGTTCTGTCTTTGTGGTTTGTTTCCTCTTGAAATAGCCACAAGCAAAGACTGCGTAAAACACCTTTATTGGAAAGGTGTTCCAAGCTTCAAAAATACTACTGGTTTTCTGAATACTCGGCAAATTTTTTTTCATCTGACCTTGATGATCTCTGTGGTAATGATCAGTTCACTAAGTCCACTTAGATGCCCAATTTTCACTCTGCTAGGATGAAGCATTCATTACCAGTAACAGTTTGAATTTTTAGGTTTCACTCTATTTCCTCCTATACAGATAGATGTGTTTTTTAAGTCTAAATCAAACACGGTTTGTGCTAGCTCCTTGAAACTGGACAAAATAAAGTAGTTCTAAGTTCTGTCTTTGTGGTTTGTTTCCTCTTGAAATAGCCACAAGCAAAGACTGCGTAAAACACCTTTATTGGAAAGGTGTTCCAAGTTTCCAAAATACTACTGGTTTTTTGAATACTCGGCAAATTTTTTTCATCTGACCTTGATGATCTCTGTGGTAATGATCAGTTCACTAAGTCCACTTAGCTGCCCAATTTTCACTCTTCTAGGATGAAGCGTTCGTTACCAGTAACAGTTTGAATTTTTAGGTTTCACTCTATTTCCTCCTATACAGATAGATGTGTTTTTTAAGTCTAAATCAAACACGGGTTGTGCTAGCTCCTTGAAACGTGACAAAATAAAGTAGTTCTACGTTCTGTCTTTGTGGTTTGTTTCCTCTTGAAATAGCCACAAGCAAAGACTGCGTAAACCACCTTCATTGGAAAGGTGTTCCAAGCTTCCAAAATACTACTGGTTTTCTGAATACTCGGCAAATTTTTTTTCATCCGACCTTGATGATCTCTGTGGTAATGATCAGTTCACTAAGTCCACTTAGCTGCCCAATTTTCACTCTTCTAGGATGAAGCGTTCGTTACCAGTAACAGTTTGAATTTTTAGGATTCACTCTATTTCCTCCTATAAAGATAGATGTGTTTTTTAAGTCTAAATCAAACACGGTTTGTGCTAGCTCCTTGAAACTTGACAAAATAAAGTAGTTCTAAGTTCTGTCTTTGTGGTTTGTTTCCTTTTGAAATAGCCACAAGCAAAGACTGCGTAAAAGACATTCATTGGAAAGGTGTGCCAAAATTCCAAAAAACTACTGGTTTTCTGAATACTCGGCAAATTTTTTTTCATCCGACCTTGATGATCTCTGTGGTAATCATCAGTTTACTTAGTCCACTTAGCTGCCCAATATTCACTCTTCTAGGATGAAGCGTTCGTTACCAGTAACAGTTTGAGTTTTTAGGTTTCACTCGATTTCCTCCTATATATATAGATGTGTTTGGAAGTCTAAATCAAACACGGTTTGTGCTAGCTCCTCGAAACTTGACAAAATAAAGTAGTTCTAAAGTTCTGTCTTTGTGGTTTGTTTCCTCTTGAAATAGCCACAAGCAAAGACTGCGTAAAACACCTTCATTGGAAAGGTGTGCCAAGCTTCCAAAAAACTACTGGTTTTCTGAATACACGGCAATTTTTTTTTCATCCGACCTTGATGATCTCTGTGGTAATGATCAGTTTACTTAGTCCACTTAGCTGCCCAATATTCACTCTTCTAGGATGAAGCGTTCGTTACCAGTAACAGATTGAGTTTTTAGGTTTCACTCTATTTCCTCCTATATAGATAGATGTGTTTGGAAGGCTAAATCAAACACGGTTTGTGCTAGCTCCTTGAAACTTGACAAAATAAAGTAGTTCTAAGTTCTGTCTTTGTGGTTTGTTTCCTCTTGAAATAGCCACAAGCAAAGTCTGCGTAAAACACCTTCATTGGAAAGGTGTGCCAAGCTTCCAAAAAACTACTGGTTTTCTGAATACACGGCAAATTTTTTTTTCATCCGAAATTGATGATCTCTGTGGTAATGATCAGTTTTCTTAGTCCACTTAGCTTCCCAATATTCACTCTTCTAGGATGAAGCGTTCGTTACCAGTAACAGATTGAGTTTTTAGGTTTCACTCTATTTCCTCCTATACAGATAGATGTGTTTTTTAAGTCTAAATCAATCACGGTTTGTTCTAGCTCCGTGAAACTTGACAAAATAAAGTAGTTCTAAGTTATGTCTTTGTGGTTTGTTTCCTCTTGAAATAGCCACAAGCAAAGACTGTGTAAAACACATTCATTGGAAAGGTGTGCCAAGCTTCCAAAATACTACTGGTTTTCTGAATACTCGGCAAATTTTTTTTCATCCGACCTTGATGATCTCTGTGGTAATGATCAGTTCACTAAGTCCACTTAGCTGCCCAACTTTCACTCTTCTAGGATGAAGCGTTCGTTACCAGTAACAGTTTGAATTTTTAGGTTTCACTCTATTTCCACTTATACAGATAGATGTGTTTTTTAAGTCGAAATCAAACACGGTTTGTGCTAGCTCTTTGAAACTTGACAAAATAAAGTAGTTCTAAGTTCTGTTTTTGTGGTTTGTTTCCTCTTGAAATAGCCACAAGCAAAGACTGCGTAAAACACCTTTATTGGAAAGGTGTTCCAAGCTTCCAAAATACTACTGGTTTTCTGAATACTCGGCAAATTTTTTTTCATCCGACCTTGATGATCTCTGTGGTAATGATCAGTTCACTAAGTCCACTTAGCTGCCCAATTTTCACTCTTCTAGGATGAAGCTTTCGTTACCAGTAACAGTTTGAATTTTTAGGTTTCACTCTATTTCCTCCTATACAGATAGATGTGTTTTTTAAGTCTAAATCAAACACGGTTTGTGCTAGCTCCTTGAAACTTGACAAAATAAAGTAGTTCTAAGTTCTGTCTTTGTGGTTTGTATCCTCTTGAAATAGCCACAAGCAAAGACTGCGTAAAACACCTTTATTGGAAAGGTGTTCCAAGCTTCCAAAATACTACTGGTTTTCTGAATACTCGGCAAATTTTTTTTCATCCGACCTTGATGATCTCTCTGGTAATGATCAGTTCACTAAGTCCACTTAGCTGCCCAATTTTCACTCTTCTATAATGAAGCGTTCATTACCAGTAACAGTTTGAATTTTTAGGTTTCACTCTATTTCCTCCTATACAGATAGATGTGTTTTTTAAGTCTAAATCAAACACGGTTTGTGCTAGCTCCTTGAAACTTGACAAAATAAAGTAGTTCTACGTTCTGTCTTTGTGGTTTGTTTCCTCTTGAAATAGCCACAAGCAAAGACTGCGTAAAACACCTTTATTTGAAAGGTGTTCCAAGCTTCCAAAATACTACTGGTTTTCTGAATACCCGGCAAATTTTTTTTCATCCGACCTTGATGATCTCTGTGGTAATGATCAGTTCACTAAGTCCACTTAGCTGCCCAATTTTCACTCTTCTAGGATGAAGCGTTCGTTACCAGTAACAGTTTGAATTTTTAGGTTTCACTCTATTTCCTCCTATACAGATAGATGTGTTTTTTAAGTCTAAATCAAACACGGTTTGTGCTAGCTCCTTGAAACTTGACAAAATAAATTAGTTCTAAGTTCTGTCTTTGTGGTTTGTTTCCTCTTGAAATAGCCACAAGCAAAGACTGCGTAAAACACATTCATTGGAAAGGTGTGCCAAGCATCCAAAATACTACTGGTTTTCTGAATACTCGGCAAATTTTTTTTCATCCGACCTTGATGATCTCTGTGGTAATGATCAGTTCACTAAGTCCACTTAGCTGCCCAATTTTCACTCTTCTAGGATGAAGCGTTCGTTACCAGTAACAGTTTGAATTTTTAGGTTTCACTCTATTTCCTCCTATACAGATAGATGTGTTTTTTAAGTCTAAATCAAACACGGTTTGTGCTAGCTCCTTGAAACTTGACAAAATAAAGTAATTCTAAGTTCTGTCTTTGTGGTTTGTTTCCTCTTAAATAGCCACAAGCAAAAACTGCGTAAAACACCTTCATTGGAAAGGTGTGCCAAGCTTCAAAAAAACTACTGGTTTTCTGAATACTCGGCAAAATTTTTTTCATCCGACCTTGATGATCTCTGTGGTAATGATCAGTTTACTAAGTCCACTTAGCTGCCCAATATTCACTCTTCTAGGATGAAGCGTTCGTTACCAGTAACAGTTTGAGTTTTTAGGTTTCACTCTATTATCTCCTATATAGAGAGATGTGTTTGGAAGTCTAAATCAAACACGGTTTGTGCAAGCTCTTTGAAACTTGACAAAATAAAGTAGTTCTAAGTTCTGTCTTTGTGGTTTGTTTCCTCTTGAAATAGGCACAAGCAAAGACTGTGTAAAACACATTCATTGGAATGGTGTGCCAAGCTTCCAAAAAACTACTGGTTTTCTGAATACTCGGCAAAATTTTTTTCATCCGACCTTGATGATCTCTGTGGTAATGATCACTTCACTGAGTCCACTTAGCTGCCCAATATTCACTCTTCTAGGATGAAGCGTTAGTTACCAGTAACAGTTTGAATTTTTAGGTTTCACTCTATTTCCTCCTATACAGATAGATGTGTTTTTTAAGTCTAAATCAAACACGGTTTGTGCTAGCTCCTTGAAACTTGACAAAATAAAGTACTTCTAAGTTCTGTCTTTGTGGTTTGTTTCCTCTTGAAATAGCCACAAGCAAAGACTGCGTAAAACACCTTTATTTTAAAGGTGTTCCAAGCTTCCAAAATGCTACTGGTTTTCTGAATACTCGGCAAATTTTTTTTCATCCGACCTTGATGATCTCTGTGGTAATGATCAGTTCACTAAGTCCACTTAGCTGCCCAATTTTCACTCTTCTAGGATGAAGCGTTCGTTACCAGTAACAGTTTGAATTTTTAGGTTTCACTCTATTTCCTCCTATACAGATAGATGTGTTTTTTAAGTCTAAATCAAACACGGTTTGTGCTAGCTCCTTGAAACTTGACAAAATAAAGTAGTTCTAAGTTCTGTCTTTGTGGTTTGTTTCCTCTTGAAATAGCCACAAGCAAAGACTGCGTAAAACACCTTTATTGGAAAGGTGTTCCAAGCTTCCAAAATACTACTGGTTTTCTGAATACTCGGCAAATTTTTTTTCATCCGACCTTGATGATCTCTGTGGTAATGATCAGTTCACTAAGTCCACTTAGCTGCCCAATTTTCACTCTTCTAGGATGAAGCGTTCGTTACCAGTAACAGTTTGAATTTTTAGGTTTCACTCTATTTCCTCCTATACAGATAGAAGTGTTTTTTAAGTCTAAATCAAACACGGTTTGTGCTAGCTCCTTGAAACTTGACAAAATAAAGTAGTTCTAAGTTCTGTCTTTGTGGTTTGTATCCTCTTGAAATAGCCACAAGCAAAGACTGCGTAAAACACCTTTATTGGAAAGGTGTTCCAAGCTTCCAAAATACTACTGGTTTTCTGAATACTCGGCAAATTTTTTTTCATCCGACCTTGATGATCTCTGTGGTAATGATCAGTTCACTAAGTCCACTTAGCTGCCCAATTTTCACTCTTCTAGGATGAAGCGTTCGTTACCAGTAACAGTTTGAATTTTTAGGTTTCACTCTATTTCCTCCTATACAGATAGATGTGTTTTTTAAGTCTAAATCAAACACGGTTTGTGCTAGCTCCTTGAAACTTGACAAAATAAAGTAGTTCTTAGTTCTGTCTTTGTGGTTTGTTTCCTCTTAAAATTGCCACAAGCAAAGACTTCGTAAAACACATTCATTGGAAAGGTGTTCCAAGCTTCCAAAATACTACTGGTTTTCTGAATACTCGGCAAATTTTTTCATCCAGCCTTGATGATCTCTGTGGTAATGATCAGTTCACTAAGTCCACTTAGCTGCCCAACTTTCACTCTTCTAGGATGAAGCGTTCGTTACCAGTAACAGTTTGAATTTTTAGGTTTCACTCTATTTCCTCCTATACAGATAGATGGGTTTTTTAAGTCTAAATCAAACACGGTTTGTGCTAGCTCCTTGAAACTTGACAAAATAAAGTAGTTCTAAGTTCTGTCTTTGTGGTTTGTTTCCTCTTGAAATAGCCACAAGCAAAGACTGTGTAAAACACATTCATTGGAAAGGTGTTCCAAGCTTCCAAAATACTACTGGTTTTCTGAATACTCGGCAAATTTTTTTTCATCCGACCTTGATGATCTCTGTGGCAATGATCAGTTCACTAAGTCCACTTAGCTGCCCAACTTTCACTCTTCTAGGATGAAGCGTTCGTTACCAGTAACAGTTTGAATTTTTAGGTTTCACTCTATTTCCTCCTATACAGATAGATGTGTTTTTTATGTCTAAATCAAACACGGTTTGTGCTAGCTCCTTGAAACTTGACAAAATAAAGTAGTTCTAAGTTCTGTCTTTGTGGTTTGTTTCCTCTTGAAATAGCCACAAGCAAAGACTGTGTAAAACACATTCATTGGAAAGGTGTTCCAAGCTTCCAAAATACTACTGGTTTTCTGAATACTCGGCAAATTTTTTTCATCCGACCTTGATGATCTCTGTGGTAATGATCAGTTCACTAAGTCCACTTAGCTGCCCAATTTTCACTCTTCTAGGATGAAGCGTTCGTTACCAGTAACAGTTTGAATTTTTAGGTTTCACTCTATTTCCTCCTATGCAGATAGATGTGTTTTTTAAGTCTAAATCAAACACGGTTTGTGCTAGCTAGTTGAAACTTGACAAAATAAAGTAGTTCTAAGTTCTGTCTTTGTGGTTTGTTTCCTCTTGAAATAGCCACAAGCAAAGACTGCGTAAAACACCTTCATTGGAAAGGTGTGCCAAGCTTCCAAAAAACTACTGGTTTTCTGAATACTCGGCAAATTTTTTTCATCCGACCTTGATGATCTCTGTGGTAATGATCAGTTCACTAAGTCCACTTAGCTGCCCAATTTTCACTCTTCTAGGATGAAGCGTTCGTTACCAGTAACAGTTTGAATTTTTAGGTTTCACTCTATTTCCTCCTATACAGATAGATGTGTTTTTTAAGTCTAAATCAAACACGGTTTGTGCTAGCTCCTTGAAACTTGACAAAATAAAGTAGTTCTAAGTTCTGTCTTTGTGGTTTGTTTCCTCTTGAAATAGCCACAAGCAAAGACTGCGTAAAACACCTTCATTGGAAAGGTGTGCCAAGCTTCCAAAAAACTACTGGTTTTCTGAATACACGGCAAATTTTTTTTCATCTGAAATTGATGATCTCTGTGGTAATGATCAGTTTACTTAGTCCACTTAGCTGCCCAATATTCACTCTTCTAGGATGAAGCGTTCGTTACCAGTAACAGATTGAGTTTTTAGGTTTCATCTATTTCCTCCTATATAGATAGATGTGTTTGGAAGGCTAAATCAAACACGGTTTGTGCTAGCTCCTTGAAACTTGACAAAATAAAGTAGTTCTAAGTTCTGTCTTTGTGGTTTGTTTCCTCTTGAAATAGGCACAAGCAAAGACTGCGTAAAACACATTCATTGGAAAGGTGTGCCAAGCTTCCAAAAAACTACTGGTTTTCGGAATACTCGGCAAATTTTTTTTCATCCGACCTTGATGATCTCTGTGGTAATGATCAGTTCACTAAGTCCACTTAGCTGCCCAATTTTCACTCTTCTAGGATGAAGCGTTCCTTACCAGTAACAGTTTGAATTTTTAGGTTTCACTCTATTTCCTCCTATACAGATAGATGTGTTTTTTAAGTCTAAATGAAACACGGTTTGTGCTAGCTCCTTGAAACTTGACAAAATAAAGTAGTTCTAAGTTCTGTCTTTGTGGTTTGTTTCCTCTTGAAATAACCACAAGCAAAGACTGCGTAAAACCCCTTTATTGGAAAGGTGTTCCAAGCTTCCAAAATACTACTGGTTTTCTGAATACTTGGCAAATTTTTTTTCATCCGACCTTGATGATCTCTGTGGTAATGATCAGTTCACTAAGTCCACCTAGCTGCCCAATTTTCACTCTTCTAGGATGAAGCGTTCGTTACCAGTAACAGTTTGAATTTTTAGGTTTCACTCTATTTCCTTTTATACAGATAGATGTGTTTTTTAAGTCTAAAGCAAACACGGTTTGTGCTAGCTCCTTGAAACTTGACAAAATAAAGTAGTTCTAAGTTCTGTCTTTGTGGTTTGTTTCCTCTTGAAATAGCCACAAGCAAAGACTGCGTAAAACACCTTTATTGGAAAAGTGTTCCAAGCTTCCTAAATACTACTGGTTTTCTGAATACTCGGCAAATTTTTTTCCATCCGACCTTGATGATCTCTGTGGTAATGATCAGTTCACTAAGTCCACTTAGCTGCCCAATTTTCACTCTTCTAGGATGAAGCGTTCGTTACCAGTAACCGTTTGAGTTTTTAGGTTTCACTCTATTTCCTCCTATACAGATAGATCTGTTTTTTAAGTCTAAATCAAACACGGTTTGTGCTAGCTCCTTGAAACTTGACAAAATAAAGTAGTTCTAAGTTCTGTCTTTGTGGTTTGTTTCCTCTTGAAATAGCCACAAGCAAAGACTGCGTAAAACACATTCATTGGAAAGGTGTGCCAAGCTTCCAAAATAATACTGGTTTTCTGAATACTCGGCAAATTTTTTTCATCCGACCTTGATGATCTCTGTGGTAATGATCAGTTCACTAAGTCCACTTAGCTGCCCAACTTTCACTCTTCTAGGATGAAGCGTTCGTTTCCAGTAACAGTTTGAATTTTTAGGTTTCACTCTATTTCCTCCTATACAGATAGATGTGTTTTTTAAGTCTAAATCAAACACGGTTTGTGCTAGCTCCTTGAAACTTGACAAAATAAAGTAGTTCTAAGTTCTGTCTTTGTGGTTTGTTTCCTCTTGAAATAGCCACAAGCAAAGACTGCGTAAAACACCTTTATTGGAAAGGTGTTCCAAGCTTCCAAAATACTACTGGTTTTCTGAATACTCGGCAAATTTTTTTTCATCCGACCTTGATGATCTCTGTGGTAATGATCAGTTCACTAAGTCCACTTAGCTGCCCAACTTTCACTCTTCTAGGATGAAGCGTTCGTTACCAGTAACAGTTTGAATTTTTAGGTTTCACTCTATTTCCTCCTATACAGATAGATGTGTTTTTTAAGTCTAAATCAAACACGGTTTGTGCTAGCTCCTTGAAACTTGACAAAATAAAGTAGTTCTACGTTCTGTCTTTGTGGTTTGTTTCCTCTTGAAACAGCCACAAGCAAAGACTGCGTAAAACACCTTCATTGGAAAGGTGTTCCAAGCTTCCAAAATACTACTGGTTTTCTGAATACTCGGCAATTTTTTTTTTCCGAACTTGATGATCTCTGTGGTAATGATCAGTTCACTAAGTCCACTTAGCTGCCCAATTTTCACTCTTCTAGGATGAAGCGTTCATTACCAGTAACAGTTTGAGTTTTTAGGTTTCACTCTATTATCTCCTATATAGATAGATGTGTTTGGAAGTCTAAATCAAACACGGTTTGTGCTAGCTCCTTGAAACTTGACAAAATAAAGTAGTTCTAAGTTCTGTCTTTGTGGTTTGTTTCCTCTTGAAATAGGCACAAGCAAAGACTGCGTAAAACACATTCATTTTAAAGGTGTGCGAAGCTTCCAAAAAACTACTGGTTTTCGGAATACTCGGCAAATTTTTTTTCATCCGACCTTGATGATCTCTGTGGTAATGATCAGTTCACTAAGTCCACTTAGCTGCCCAATTTTCACTCTTCTAGGATGAAGCGTTCGTTACCAGTAACAGTTTGAATTTTTAGGTTTCACTCTATTTCCTCCTATATAGATAGATGTGTTTTTTAAGTCTAAATCATACACGGTTTGTGCTAGCTCCTTGAAACTTGACAAAATAAAGTAGTTCTAAGTTCTGTCTTTGTGGTTTGTTTCCTCTTGAAATAGGCACAAGCAAAGACTGCGTAAAACACATTCATTGGAAAGGTGTGCCAAGCTTCCAAAAAACTACTGGTTTTCGGAAAACTCGGCAAATTTGTTTTCATCCGACCTTGATGATCTCTGTGGTAATGATCAGTTCACTAACTCCACTTAGCTGCCCAATTTTCACTCTTCTAGGATGAAGCGTTCGTTACCAGTAACTGTTTGAATTTTTAGGTTTCACTCTATTTCCTCCTATACAGATAGATGTGTTTTTTAAGTCTAAATCAAACACGGTTTGTGCTAGCTCCTTGAAACTTGACAAAATAAAGTAGTTCTAAGTTCTGTCTTTGTGGTTTGTTTCCTCTTGAAATAGGCACAAGCAAAGACTGCGTAAAACACATTCATTGGAAAGGTGTTCCAAGCTTCCAAAATACTACTGGTTTTCTGAATACTCGGCAAATTTATTTTCATCCGACCTTGATGATCTCTGTGGTAATGATCAGTTCGCTAAGTCCACTTAGCTGCCCAATTTTCACTCTTCTAGGATGAAGCGTTCGTTACCAGTAACAGTTTGAATTTTTAGGTTTCACTCTATTTCCTCCTATACAGATAGATATGTTTTTTAAGTCTAAATCAAACCCGGTTTGTGCTAGCTCCTTGAAACTTGACAAAATAAAATAGTTCTAAGTTCTGTCTTTGTGGTTTGTTTAATCTTGAAATAGCCACAAGCAAAGACTGCGTAAAACACATTCATTGGAAAGGTGTGCCAAGCTTCCAAAAAACAACTGGTTTTCGGAATACTCGGCAAATTCTTTTTTCATCCGACCTTGATGATCTCTGTGGTAATGATCAGTTCACTAACTCCACTTAGCTGTCCAATTTTCACTCTTCTAGGATGAAGCGTTCGTTACCAGTAACAGTTTGAATTTTTAGGTTTCACTCTATTTCCTCCTATACAGATAGATGTGTTTTTTAAGTCTAAATCAAACACGGTTTGTGCTAGCTCCTTGAAACTTGACAAAATAAAGTAGTTCTAAGTTCTGTCTTTGTGGTTTGTTTCCTCTTGAAATAGCCACAAGCAAACACTGCGTAAAACACCTTTATTGGAAAGGTGTTCCAAGCTACCAAAATACTACCGGTTTTCTGAATACTCGGCAAATTTATTTTCATCCGACCTTGATGACCTCTGTGGTAATGACCAGTTCGCTAAGTCCACGTTGCTGCCCAATTTTCACTCTTCTAGGATGAAGCGTTCGTTACCAGTAACAGTTTGAATTTTTAGGTTTCACTCTATTTCCTCCTATACAGATAGATGTGTTTTTTAAGTCTAAATCAAACACGGTTTGTGCTAGCTCCTTGAAACTTGACAAAATAAAGTAGTTCTAAGTTCTGTCTTTGTGGTTTGTTTCCTCTTGAAATAGGCACAAGCAAAGACTGCGTAAAACACATTCATTGGAAAGGTGTGCCAAGCTTCCAAAAAACTACTGGTTTTCGGAAAACTCGGCAAATTTGTTTTCATCCGAACTTGATGATCTCTGTGGTAATGATCAGTTCACTAACTCCACTTAGCTGCCCAATTTTCACTCTTCTAGGATGAAGCGTTCGTTACCAGTAACAGTTTGAATTTTTAGGTTTCACTCTATTTCCTCCTATACAGATAGATGTGTTTTTTAAGTCTAAATCAAACACGGTTTGTGCTAGCTCCTTGAAACTTGACAAAATAAAGTAGTTCTAAGTACTGTCTTTGTGGTTTGTTTCCTCTTGAAATAGCCACAAGAAAAGACTGCATAAAACACCTTCATTGGAAAGGTGTTCCAAGCTTCCAAAATACTACTGGTTTTCTGAATACACGGCAAATTTTTTTTCATCCGACTTTGATGATCTCTGTGGTAATGATCAGTTCACGAAGTCCACTTAGCTGCCCAATTTTCAATCTTCTAGGATGAAGCATTCGTTACCAGTAAGAGTTTGAATTTTTAGGTTTCACTCTATTTCCTCCTATACAGATAGATGTGTTTTTTATCTAAATCAAACACGGTTTGTGCAAGCTCCTTGAAACTTGACAAATAAAGTAGTTCTAAGTTCTGTCTTTGTGATTTGTTTCCTCTTGAAATAGCCACAAGCAAACACTGCGTAAAACACCTTTATTGGAAAGGTGTTCCAAGCTTCCAAAATACTACTGGTTTTCTGAATACTCGGCAAATTTTTTTTCATCCGACCTTGATGATCTCTGTGGTAATGATCAGTTCACTAAGTCCACTTAGCTGCCCAACTTTCACTCTTCTAGGATGAAGCGTTCGTTACCAGTAACAGTTTGAATTTATAGGTTTCACTCTATTTCCTCCTATACAGATAGATGTGTTTTTTAAGTCTAAATCAAACACGGTTTGTGCTAGCTCCTTGAAACTTGACAAAATAAAGTAGTTCTAAGTTCTGTCTTTGTGGTTTGTTTCCTCTTGAAATAGCCACAAGCAAAGACTGCGTAAAACACCTTCATTGGAAAGGTGTGCCAAGCTTCCAAAAAACTACTGGTTTTCTGAATACTCGGCAAATTTTTTTTCATCCGACCTTGATGATCTCTGTGGTAATGATCAGTTTACTTAGTCCACTTAGCTGCCCAATATTCACTCTTCTAGGATGAAGCGTTCGTTACCAGTAACAGTTTGAGTTTTTAGGTTTCACTCTATTATCTCCTATATAGATAGATGTGTTTGGAAGTCTAAATCAAACACGGTTTGTGCTAGCTCCTTGAAACTTGACAAAATAAAGTAGTTCTAAGTTCTGTCTTTGTGGTTTGTTTCCTCTTGAAATAGGCACAAGCAAAGACTGCGTAAAACACATTCATTGGAAAGGTGTTCCAAGCTTCCAAAATACTACTGGTTTTCTGAATACTCGGCAAATTTTTTTTCATCCGACCTTGATGATCTCTGTGGTAATGATCAGTTCACTAAGTCCACTTAGCTGCCCAACTTTCACTCTTCTAGGATGAAGCGTTCGTTACCAGTAACAGTTTGAATTTATAGGTTTCACTCTATTTCCTCCTATACAGATAGATGTGTTTTTTAAGTCTAAATCAAACACGGTTTGTGCTAGCTCCTTGAAACTTGACAAAATAAAGTAGTTCTAAGTTCTGTCTTTGTGGTTTGTTTCCTCTTGAAATAGCCACAAGCAAACACTGCGTAAAACACCTTTATTGGAAAGGTGTTCCAAGCTACCAAAATACTACTGGTTTTCTGAATACTCGGCAAATTTATTTTCATCCGACCTTGATGATCTCTGTGGTAATGACCAGTTCACTAAGTCCACTTAGCTGCCCAATTTTCACTCTTCTAGGATGAAGCGTTCGTTTCCAGTAACAGTTTGAATTTTTAGGTTTCACTCTATTTCCTCCTATACAGATAGATGTGTTTTTTAAGTCTAAATCAAACACGGTTTGTGCTAGCTCCTTGAAACTTGACAAAATAAAGTAGTTGTTAGTTCTGTCTTTGTGGTTTGTTTCCTCTTGAAATAGGCACAAGCAAAGACTGCGTAAAACACATTCATTGGAAAGGTGTGCCAAGCTTCCAAAAAACTACTGGTTTTCGGAAAACTCGGCAAATTTGTTTTCATCCGACCTTGATGATCTTTGTGGTAATGATCAGTTCACTAACTCCACGTAGCTGCCCAAATTTCACTCTTCTAGGATGAAGCGTTCGTTACCAGTAACAGTTTGAATTTTTAGGTTTCACTCTATTTCCTCCTATACAAATAGATGTGTTTGGAAGTCTAAATCAAACACGGTTTGTGCTATCTCCTTGAAACTTGACAAAATAAAGTAGTTCTAAGTTCTGTCTTTGTGGTTTGTTTCCTCTTGAAATAGAAACAAGAAAAGACTGCGTAAAACACATTCATTTGAAAGGTGTGCCAAGCTTCCAAAAAACTACTGGTTTTCGGAATACTCGGCAAATTATTTTTCATCCGACCTTGATGATCTCTGTGGTAATGATCAGTTCGCTAAGTCCACTTAGCTGCCCAATTTTCACTCTTCTAAGATGAAGCGTTCGTTACCAGTAACAGTTTGAATTTTTAGGTTTCACTCTATTTCCTCCTATACAGATAGATGTGTTTTTTAAGTCTAAATCAAACACGGTTTGTGCTAGCTCCTTGAAACTTGACAAAATAAAGTAGTTCTAAGTAATGTCTTTGTGGTTTGTTTCCTCTTGAAATAGCCACAAGCAAAGACTGCGTAAAACACATTCATTGGAAAGGTGTTCCAAGCTTCCAAAATACTACTGGTTTTCTGAATACTCGGCAAATTTTTTTTCATCTGACCTTGATGATCTCTGTGGTAATGATCAGTTCACGAAGTCCACTTAGCTGCCCAATTTTCAATCTTCTAGGATGAAGCATTCGTTACCAGTAAGAGTTTGAATTTTTAGGTTTCACTCTATTTCCTCCTATACAGATAGATGTGTTTTTTATCTAAATCAAACACGGTTTGTGCTAGCTCCTTGACTTGACAAAATAAAGTAGTTCTAAGTTCTGTCTTTGTGATTTGTTTCCTCTTGAAATAGCCACAAGCAAACACTGCGTAAAACACCTTTATTGGAAAGGTGTTCCAAGCTTCCAAAATACTACTGGTTTTCTGAATACTCGGCAAATTTTTTTTCATCCGACCTTGATGATCTCTGTGGTAATGATCAGTTCACTAAGTCCACTTAGCTGCCCAACTTTCACTCTTCTAGGATGAAGCGTTCGTTACCAGTAACAGTTTGAATTTATAGGTTTCACTCTATTTCCTCCTATACAGATAGATGTGTTTTTTAAGTCTAAATCAAACACGGTTTGAGCTAGCTCCTTGAAACTTGACAAAATAAAGTAGTTCTAAGTTCTGTATTTGTGGTTTGTTTCCTCTTGAAATAGCCACAAGCAAAGATTGCGTAAAACACCTTCATTGGAAAGGTGTGCCAAGCTTCCAAAAAACTACTGGTTTTCTGAATACTCGGCAAATTTTTTATCGTCCGACCTTGATGATCTCTGTGGTAATGATCAGTTTACTTAGTCCACTTAGCTGCCCAATATTCACTCTTCTAGGATGAAGCGTTCGTTACCAGTAACAGTTTGAGTTTTTAGGTTTCACTCTATTATCTCCTATATAGATAGATGTGTTTGGAAGTCTAAATCAAACACGGTTTGTGCTAGCTCCTTGAAACTTGACAAAATAAAGTAGTTCTAAGTTCTGTCTTTGTGGTTTGTTTCCTCTTGAAATAGGCACAAGCAAAGACTGCGTAAAACACATTCATTGGAAAGCTGTGCCAAGCTTCCAAAAAACTACTGGTTTTCGGAATACTCGGCAAATTTTTTTTCATCCGACCTTGATGATCTCTCTGGTAATGATCAGTTCACTAAGTCCACTTAGCTGCCCAATTTTCACTCTTCTAGGATGAAGCGTTCGTTACCAGTAACAGTTTGAATTTTTAGGTTTCACTCTATTTCCTCCTATATAGATAGATGTGTTTTTTAAGTCTAAATCAAACACGGTTTGTGCTAGCTCCTTGAAACTTGACAAAATAAAGTAGTTCTAAGTACTGTCTTTGTGGTTTGTTTCCTCTTGAAATAGCCACAAGCAAAGACTGCGTAAAACACATTCTATGGAAAGGTGTTCCAAGCTTCCAAAATACTACTGGTTTTCTGAATACTCGGCAAATTTTTTTTCATCCGAACTTGATGATCTCTGTGGTAATGATCAGTTCACGAAGTCCACTTAGCTGCCCAATTTTCAATCTTCTAGGATGAAGCATTCGTTACCAGTAAGAGTTTGAATTTTTAGGTTTCACTCTATTTCCTCCTATACAGATAGATGTGTTTTTTATCTAAATCAAACACGGTTTGTGCTAGCTCCTTGAAACTTGACAAAATAAAGTAGTTCTAAGTTCTGTCTTTGTGATTTGTTTCCTCTTGAAATAGCCACAAGAAAACACTGCGTAAAACACCTTTATTGGAAAGGTGTTCCAAGCTTCCAAAATACTACTGGTTTTCTGAATACTCGGCAAATTTTTTTTCATCCGACCTTGATGATCTCTGTGGTAATGATCAGTTCACTAAGTCCACTTAGCTGCCCAACTTTCACTCTTCTAGGATGAAGCGTTCGTTACCAGTAACAGTTTGAATTTATAGGTTTCACTCTATTTCCTCCTATACAGATAGATGTGTTTTTTAAGTCTAAATCAAACACGGTTTGTGCTAGCTCCTTGAAACTTGACAAAATAAAGTAGTTCTAAGTTCTGTATTTGTGGTTTGTTTCCTCTTGAAATAGCCACAAGCAAAGATTGCGTAAAACACCTTCATTGGAAAGGTGTGCCAAGCTTCCAAAAAACTACTGGTTTTCTGAATACTCGGCAAATTTTTTTTCATCCGACCTTGATGATCTCTGTGCTAATGATCAGTTTACTTAGTCCACTTAGCTGCCCAATATTCACTCTTCTAGGATGAAGCGTTCGTTACCAGTAACAGTTTGAGTTTTTAGGTTTCACTCTATTATCTCCTATATAGATAGATGTGTTTGGAAGTCTAAATCAAACACGGTTTGTGCTAGCTCCTTGAAACTTGACAAAATAAAGTAGTTCTAAGTTCTGTCTTTGTGGTTTGTTTCCTCTTGAAATAGGCACAAGCAAAGACTGCGTAAAACACATTCATTGGAAAGCTGTGCCAAGCTTCCAAAAAACTACTGGTTTTCGGAATACTCGGCAAATTTTTTTTCATCCGACCTTGATGATCTCTGTGGTAATGATCAGTTCACTAAGTCCACTTAGCTGCCCAATTTTCACTCTTCTAGGATGAAGCGTTCGTTACCAGTAACAGTTTGAATTTTTAGGTTTCACTCTATTTCCTCCTATATAGATAGATGTGTTTTTTAAGTCTAAATCAAACACGGTTTGTGCTAGCTCCTTGAAACTTGACAAAATAAAGTAGTTCTAAGTACTGTCTTTGTGGTTTGTTTCCTCTTGAAATAGCCACAAGCAAAGACTGCGTAAAACACATTCATTGGAAAGGTGTTCCAAGCTTCCAAAATACTACTGGTTTTCTGAATACTCGGCAAATTTTTTTTCATCCGACCTTGATGATCTCTGTGGTAATGATCAGTTCACGAAGTCCACTTAGCTGCCCAATTTTCAATCTTCTAGGATGAAGCATTCGTTACCAGTAAGAGTTTGAATTTTTAGGTTTCACTCTATTTCCTCCTATACAGATAGATGTGTTTTTTATCTAAATCAAACACGGTTTGTGCTAGCTCCTTGAAACTTGACAAAATAAAGTAGTTCTAAGTTCTGTCTTTGTGATTTGTTTCCTCTTGAAATAGCCACAAGCAAACACTGCGTAAAACACCTTTATTGGAAAGGTGTTCCAAGCTTCCAAAATACTACTGGTTTTCTGAATACTCGGCAAATTTTTTTTCATCCGACCTTGATGATCTCTGTGGTAATGATCAGTTCACTAAGTCCACTTAGCTGCCCAATTTTCACTCTTCTAGGATGAAGCGTTCGTTACCAGTAACAGTTTGAATTTTTAGGTTTCACTCTATTTCCTCCTATACAGATAGATGTGTTTTTTATCTAAATCAAACACGGTTTGTGCTAGCTCCTTGAAACTTGACAAAATAAAGTAGTTCTAAGTTCTGTCTTTGTGGTTTGTTTCCTCTTGAAATAGCCACAAGCAAAGACTGCGTAAAACACCTTCATTGGAAAGGTGTGCCAAGCTTCCAAAAAACTACTGGTTTTCTGAATACTCGGCAAATTTTTTTTCATCCGACCTTGATGATCTCTGTGGTAATGATCAGTTTACTTAGTCCACTTAGCTGCCCAATTTTCACTCTTCTAGGATGAAGCGTTCGTTTCCAGTAACAGTTTGAATTTTTAGGTTTCACTCTATTTCCTCCTATACAGATAGATGTGTTTTTTAAGTCTAAATCAAACACGGTTTGTGCTAGCTCCTTGAAACTTGACAAAATAAAGTAGTTGTTAGTTCTGTCTTTGTGGTTTGTTTCCTCTTGAAATAGGCACAAGCAAAGACTGCGTAAAACACATTCATTGGAAAGGTGTGCCAAGCTTCCAAAAAACTACTGGTTTTCGGAAAACTCGGCAAATTTGTTTTCATCCGACCTTGATGATCTCTGTGGTAATGATCAGTTCACTAAGTCCACTTAGCTGCCCAATTTTCACTCTTCTAGGATGAAGCGTTCGTTACCAGTAACAGTTTGAATTTTTAGGTTTCACTCTATTTCCTCCTATACAGATAGATGTGTTTGGAAGTCTAAATCAAACACGGTTTGTGCTAGCTCCTTGAAACTTGACAAAATAAAGTAGTTCTAAGTTCTGTCTTTGTGGTTTGTTTCCTCTTGAAATAGAAACAAGCAAAGACTGCGTAAAACACATTCATTTGAAAGGTGTGCCAAGCTTCCAAAAAACTACTGGTTTTCGGAATACTCGGCAAATTATTTTTCATCCGACCTTGATGATCTCTGTGGTAATGATCAGTTCGCTAAGTCCACTTAGCTGCCCAATTTTCACTCTTCTAAGATGAAGCGTTCGTTACCAGTAACAGTTTGAATTTTTAGGTTTCACTCTATTTCCTCCTATACAGATAGATGTGTTTTTTAAGTCTAAATCAAACACGGTTTGTGCTAGCTCCTTGAAACTTGACAAAATAAAGTAGTTCTAAGTAATGACTTTGTGGTTTGTTTCCTCTTGAAATAGCCACAAGCAAAGACTGCGTAAAACACATTCATTGGAAAGGTGTTCCAAGCTTCCAAAATACTACTGGTTTTCTGAATACTCGGCAAATTTTTTTTCATCTGACCTTGATGATCTCTGTGGTAATGATCAGTTCACGAAGTCCACTTAGCTGCCCAATTTTCAATCTTCTAGGATGAAGCATTCGTTACCAGTAAGAGTTTGAATTTTTAGGTTTCACTCTATTTCCTCCTATACAGATAGATGTGTTTTTTATCTAAATCAAACACGGTTTGTGCTAGCTCCTTGAAACTTGACAAAATAAAGTAGTTCTAAGTTCTGTCTTTGTGATTTGTTTCCTATTGAAATAGCCACAAGCAAACACTGCGTAAAACACCTTTATTGGAAAGGTGTTCCAAGCTTCCAAAATACTACTGGTTTTCTGAATACTCGGCAAATTTTTTTTCATCCGACCTTGATGATCTCTGTGGTAATGATCAGTTCACTAAGTCCACTTAGCTGCCCAACTTTCACTCTTCTAGGATGAAGCGTTCGTTACCAGTAACAGTTTGAATTTATAGGTTTCACTCTATTTCCTCCTATACAGATAGATGTGTTTTTTAAGTCTAAATCAAACACGGTTTGAGCTAGCTCCTTGAAACTTGACAAAATAAAGTAGTTCTAAGTTCTGTATTTGTGGTTTGTTTCCTCTTGAAATAGCCACAAGCAAAGATTGCGTAAAACACCTTCATTGGAAAGGTGTGCCAAGCTTCCAAAAAACTACTGGTTTTCTGAATACTCGGCAAATTTTTTTTCATCCGACCTTGATGATCTCTGTGGTAATGATCAGTTTACTTAGTCCACTTAGCTGCCCAATATTCACTCTTCTAGGATGAAGCGTTCGTTACCAGTAACAGTTTGAGTTTTTAGGTTTCACTCTATTATCTCCTATATAGATAGATGTGTTTGGAAGTCTAAATCAAATACGGTTTGTGCTAGCTCCTTGAAACTTGACAAAATAAAGTAGTTCTAAGTTCTGTCTTTGTGGTTTGTTTCCTCTTGAAATAGGCACAATCAAAGACTGCGTAAAACACATTCATTGGAAAGCTGTGCCAAGCTTCCAAAAAACTGCTGGTTTTCGGAATACTCGGCAAATTTTTTTTCATCCGACCTTGATGATCTCTGTGGTAATGATCAGTTCACTAAGTCCACTTAGCTGCCCAATTTTCACTCTTCTAGGATGAAGCGTTCGTTACCAGTAACAGTTTGAATTTTTAGGTTTCACTCTATTTCCTCCTATATAGATAGATGTGTTTTTTAAGTCTAAATCAAACACGGTTTGTGCTAGCTCCTTGAAACTTGACAAAATAAAGTAGTTCTAAGTTCTGTCTTTATGGTTTGTCTTCTCTTGAAATAGGCACAAGCAAAGACTGCGTAAAACACATTCATTGGAAAGGTGTTCCAAGCTTCCAAAATACTACTGGTTTTCTGAATACTCGGCAAATTTTTTTTCATCCGACCTTGATGATCTCTGTGGTAATGATCAGTTCACTAAGTCCACTTAGCTGCGCAATTTTCAATCTTCTAGGATGAAGCATTCGTTACCAGTAACAGTTTGAATTTTTAGGTTTCACTCTATTTCCTTTTATACAGATAGATGTGTTTTTTAAGTCTAAATCAAACACGGTTTGTGCTAGCTCCTTGAAACTTGACAAAATAAAGTAGTTCTAAGTTCTGTCTTTGTGGTTTGTTTCCTCTTGAAATAGCCACAAGCAAAGACTGCGTAAAACACCTTTATTGGAAAGGTGTTCCAAGCTTCCAAAATACTAGTGGTTTTCTGAATACTCGGCAAATTTTTTTTCATCCGACCTTGATGATCTCTGTGGTAATGATCAGTTCACGAAGTCCACTTAGCTGCCCAATTTTCAATCTTCTAGGATGAAGCATTCGTTACCAGTAAGAGTTTGAATTTTTAGGTTTCACTCTATTTCCTCCTATACAGATAGATGTGTTTTTTATCTAAATCAAACACGGTTTGTGCTAGCTCCTTGAAACTTGACAAAATAAAGTAGTTCTAAGTTCTGTCTTTGTGGTTTGTTTCCTCTTGAAATAGCCACAAGCAAAGACTGCGTAAAACAACTTCATTTGAAAGGTGTGCCAAGCTTCCAAAAAACTACTGGTTTTCTGAATACTCGGCAAATTTTTTTTCATCCGACCTTGATGATCTCTGTGGTAATGATCAGTTTACTTAGTCCACTTAGCTGCCCAATATTCACTCTTCTAGGATGAAGCGTTCGTTACCAGTAACAGTTTGAGTTTTTAGGTTTCACTCTATTATCTCCTATATAGATAGATGTGTTTGGAAGTCTAAATCAAATACGGTTTGTGCTAGCTCCTTGAAACTTGACAAAATAAAGTAGTTCTAAGTTCTGTCTTTGTGGTTTGTTTCCTCTTGAAATAGGCACAAGCAAAGACTGCGTAAAACACATTCATTGGAAAGCTGTGCCAAGCTTCCAAAAAACTGCTGGTTTTCGGAATACTCGGCAAATTTTTTTTCATCCGACCTTGATGATCTCTGTGGTAATGATCAGTTCACTAAGTCCACTTAGCTGCCCAATTTTCACTCTTCTAGGATGAAGCGTTCGTTACCAGTAACAGTTTGAATTTTTAGGTTTCACTCTATTTCCTCCTATATAGATAGATGTGTTTTTTAAGTCTAAATCAAACACGGTTTGTGCTAGCTCCTTGAAACTTGACAAAATAAAGTAGTTCTAAGTTCTGTCTTTGTGGTTTGTCTTCTCTTGAAATAGGCACAAGCAAAGACTGCGTAAAACACATTCATTGGAAAGGTGTTCCAAGCTTCCAAAATACTACTGGTTTTCTGAATACTCGGCAAATTTTTTTTCATCCGACCTTGATGATCTCTGTGGTAATGATCAGTTTACTTAGTCAACTTAGCTGCCCAATATTCACTCTTCTAGGATGAATCGTTCGTTACCAGTAACAGTTTGAGTTTTTAGGTTTCACTCTATTATCTCCTATATAGATAGATGTGTTTGGAAGTCTAAATCAAACACAGTTTGTGCTAGCTCCTTGAAACTTGACAAAATAAAGTAGTTCTAAGTTCTGTCTTTGTGGTTTGTTTCCTCTTGAAATAGAAACAAGCAAACCTGCGTAAAACACATTCATTGGAAAGGTGTGCCAAGCTTCCAAAAAACTACTGGTTTTCGGAATACTCGGCAAATTATTTTTCATCCGACCTTGATGATCTCTGTGGTAATGATCAGTTCACTAAGTCCACTTAGCTGCCCAATTTTCACTCTTCTAAGATGAAGCGTTCGTTACCAGTAACAGTTTGAATTTTTAGGTTTCACTCTATTTCCTCCTATACAGATAGATGTGTTTTTTAAGTCTAAATCAATCACGGTTTGTTCTAGCTCCTGGAAACTTGACAAAATAAAGTTGTTCTAAGTTCTGTCTTTGTGGTTTGTTTCCTCTTGAAATAGCCACAAGCAAAGACTGCGTAAAACATATTCATTGGAAAGGTGTGCCAAGCTTCCAAAAAACTACTGGTTTTCGAAAAACTCGGCAAATTTGTTTTCATCCGACCTTGATGATCTCTGTGGTAATGATCAGTTCACTAACTCCACTAAGCTGCCCAATTTTCACTCTTCTAGGATGAAGCGTTCGTTACCAGTAACAGTTTGAATTTTTGGGTTTCACTCTATTTCCTCCTATACAGATAGATGTGTTTTTTTAAGTCTAAATGAAACACGGTTTGTGCTAGCTCCTTGAAACTTGACAAAATAAAGTAGTTCTAAGTACTGTCTTTGTGGTTTGTTTCCTCTTGAAATAGCCACAAGCAAAGACTGCGTAAAACACATTCATTGGAAAGGTGTTCCAAGCTTCCAAAATACTACTGGTTTTCTGAATACTCGGCAAATTTTTTTTCATCCGACCTTGATGATCTCTGTGGTAATGATCAGTTCACGAAGTCCACTTAGCTGCCCAATTTTCAATCTTCTAGGATGAAGCATTCGTTACCAGTAAGAGTTTGAATTTTTAGGTTTCACTCTATTTCCTCCTATACAGATAGATGTGTTTTTTATCTAAATCAAACACGGTTTGTGCTAGCTCCTTGAAACTTGACAAAATAAAGTAGTTCTAAGTTCTGTCTTTGTGGTTTGTTTCCTCTTGAAATAGCCACAAGCAAAGACTGCGTAAAACACCTTCATTGGAAAGGTGTGCCAAGCTTCCAAAAAACTACTGGTTTTCTGAATACTCGGCAAATTTTTTTTCATCCGACCTTGATGATCTCTGTGGTAATGATCAGTTTACTTAGTCCACTTAGCTGCCCAATTTTCACTCTTCTAGGATGAAGCGTTCGTTTCCAGTAACAGTTTGAATTTTTAGGTTTCACTCTATTTCCTCCTATACAGATAGATGTGTTTTTTAAATCTAAATCAAACACGGTTTGTGCTAGCTCCTTGAAACTTGACAAAATAAAGTAGTTGTTAGTTCTGTCTTTGTGGTTTGTTTCCTCTTGAAATAGGCACAAGCAAAGACTGCGTAAAACACATTCATTGGAAAGGTGTGCCAAGCTTCCAAAAAACTACTGGTTTTCGGAAAACTCGGCAAATTTGTTTTCATCCGACCTTGATGATCTCTGTGGTAATGATCAGTTCACTAACTCCACTTAGCTGCCCAATTTTCACTCTTCTAGGATGAAGCGTTCGTTACCAGTAACAGTTTGAATTTTTAGGTTTCACTCTATTTCCTCCTATACAGATAGATGTGTTTGGAAGTCTAAATCAAACACGGTTTGTGCTAGCTCCTTGAAACTTGACAAAATAAAGTAGTTCTAAGTTCTGTCTTTGTGGTTTGTTTCCTCTTGAAATAGAAACAAGCAAAGACTGCGTAAAACACATTCATTTGAAAGGTGTGCCAAGCTTCCAAAAAACTACTGGTTTTCGGAATACTCGGCAAATTATTTTTCATCCGACCTTGATGATCTCTGTGGTAATGATCAGTTCGCTAAGTCCACTTAGCTGCCCAATTTTCACTCTTCTAAGATGAAGCGTTCGTTACCAGTAACAGTTTGAATTTTTAGGTTTCACTCTATTTCCTCCTATACAGATAGATGTGTTTTTTAAGTCTAAATCAAACACGGTTTGTGCTAGCTCCTTGAAACTTGACAAAATAAAGTAGTTCTAAGTAATGACTTTGTGGTTTGTTTCCTCTTGAAATAGCCACAAGCAAAGACTGCGTAAAACACATTCATTGGAAAGGTGTTCCAAGCTTCCAAAATACTACTGGTTTTCTGAATACTCGGCAAATTTTTTTTCATCTGACCTTGATGATCTCTGTGGTAATGATCAGTTCACGAAGTCCACTTAGCTGCCCAATTTTCAATCTTCTAGGATGAAGCATTCGTTACCAGTAAGAGTTTGAATTTTTTGGTTTCACTCTATTTCCTCCTATACAGATAGATGTGTTTTTTATCTAAATCAAACACGGTTTGTGCTAGCTCCTTGAAACTTGACAAAATAAAGAAGTTCTAAGTTCTGTCTTTGTGATTTGTTTCCTATTGAAATAGCCACAAGCAAACACTGCGTAAAACACCTTTATTGGAAAGGTGTTCCAAGCTTCCAAAATACTACTGGTTTTCTGAATACTCGGCAAATTTTTTTTCATCCGACCTTGAAGATCTCTGTGGTAATGATCAGTTCACTAAGTCCACTTAGCTGCCCAACTTTCACTCTTCTAGGATGAAGCGTTCGTTACCAGTAACAGTTTGAATTTATAGGTTTCACTCTATTTCCTCCTATACAGATAGATGGGTTTTTTAAGTCTACATCAAACACGGTTTGAGCTAGCTCCTTGAAACTTGACAAAATAAAGTAGTTCTAAGTTCTGTATTTGTGGTTTGTTTCCTCTTGAAATAGCCACAAGCAAAGATTGCGTAAAACACCTTCATTGGAAAGGTGTGCCAAGCTTCCAAAAAACTACTGGTTTTCTGAATACTCGGCAAATTTTTTATCGTCCGACCTTGATGATCTCTGTGGTAATGATCAGTTTACTTAGTCCACTTAGCTGCCCAATATTCACTCTTCTAGGATGAAGCGTTCGTTACCAGTAACAGTTTGAGTTTTTAGGTTTCACTCTATTATCTCCTATATAGATAGATGTGTTTGGAAGTCTAAATCAAACACGGTTTGTGCTAGCTCCTTGAAACTTGACAAAATAAAGTAGTTCTAAGTTCTGTCTTTGTGGTTTGTTTCCTCTTGAAATAGGCACAAGCAAAGACTGCGTAAAACACATTCATTGGAAAGCTGTGCCAAGCTTCCAAAAAACTACTGGTTTTCGGAATACTCGGCAAATTTTTTTTCATCCGACCTTGATGATCTCTCTGGTAATGATCAGTTCACTAAGTCCACTTAGCTGCCCAATTTTCACTCTTCTAGGATGAAGCGTTCGTTACCAGTAACAGTTTGAATTTTTAGGTTTCACTCTATTTCCTCCTATATAGATAGATGGGTTTTTTAAGTCTAAATCAAACACGGTTTGTGCTAGCTCCTTGAAACTTGACAAAATAAAGTAGTTCTAAGTACTGTCTTTGTGGTTTGTTTCCTCTTGAAATAGCCACAAGCAAAGACTGCGTAAAACACATTCATTGGAAAGGTGTTCCAAGCTTCCAAAATACTACTGGTTTTCTGAATACTCGGCAAATTTTTTTCATCCGACCTTGATGATCTCTGTGGTAATGATCAGTTCACGAAGTCCACTTAGCTGCCCAATTTTCAATCTTCTAGGATGAAGCATTCGTTACCAGTAAGAGTTTGAATTTTTAGGTTTCACTCTATTTCCTCCTATACAGATAGATGTGTTTTTTATCTAAATCAAACACGGTTTGTGCTAGCTCCTTGAAACTTGACAAAATAAAGTAGTTCTAAGTTCTGTCTTTGTGATTTGTTTCCTCTTGAAATAGCCACAAGCAAACACTGCGTAAAACACCTTTATTGGAAAGGTGTTCCAAGCTTCCAAAATACTACTGGTTTTCTGAATACTCGGCAAATTTTTTTTCATCCGACCTTGATGATCTCTGTGGTAATGATCAGTTCACTAAGTCCACTTAGCTGCCCAATTTTCACTCTTCTAGGATGAAGCGTTCGTTACCAGTAACAGTTTGAATTTTTAGGTTTCACTCTATTTCCTCCTATATAGATAGATGTGTTTTTTAAGTCTAAATCAAACACGGTTTGTGCTAGCTCCTTGAAACTTGACAAAATAAAGTAGTTCTAAGTTCTGTCTTTGTGGTTTGTTTTCTCTTGAAATAGCCACAAGCAAAGACTGCGTAAAACAACTTCATTTGAAAGGTGTGCCAAGCTTCCAAAAAACTACTGGTTTTCTGAATACTCGGCAAATTTTTTTTCATCCGACCTTGATGATCTCTGTGGTAATGATCAGTTTACTTAGTCCACTTAGCTGCCCAATATTCACTCTTCTAGGATGAAGCGTTCGTTACCAGTAACAGTTTGAGTTTTTAGGTTTCACTCTATTATCTCCTATATAGATAGATGTGTTTGGAAGTCTAAATCAAATACGGTTTGTGCTAGCTCCTTGAAACTTGACAAAATAAAGTAGTTCTAAGTTCTGTCTTTGTGGTTTGTTTCCTCTTGAAATAGGCACAATCAAAGACTGCGTAAAACACATTCATTGGAAAGCTGTGCCAAGCTTCCAAAAAACTGCTGGTTTTCGGAATACTCGGCAAATTTTTTTTCATCCGACCTTGATGATCTCTGTGGTAATGATCAGTTCACTAAGTCCACTTAGCTGCCCAATTTTCACTCTTCTAGGATGAAGCGTTCGTTACCAGTAACAGTTTGAATTTTTAGGTTTCACTCTATTTCCTCCTATATAGATAGATGTGTTTTTTAAGTCTAAATCAAACACGGTTTGTGCTAGCTCCTTGAAACTTGACAAAATAAAGTAGTTCTAAGTTCTGTCTTTATGGTTTGTCTTCTCTTGAAATAGGCACAAGCAAAGACTGCGTAAAACACATTCATTGGAAAGGTGTTCCAAGCTTCCAAAATACTACTGGTTTTCTGAATACTTGGCAAATTTTTTTTCATCCGACCTTGACGATCTCTGTGGTAATGATCAGTTCACTAAGTCCACTTAGCTGCGCAATTTTCAATCTTCTAGGATGAAGCATTCGTTACCAGTAACAGTTTGAATTTTTAGGTTTCACTCTATTTCCTTTTATACAGATAGATGTGTTTTTTAAGTCTAAATCAAACACGGTTTGTGCTAGCTCCTTGAAACTTGACAAAATAAAGTAGTTCTAAGTTCTGTCTTTGTGGTTTGTTTCCTCTTGAAATAGCCACAAGCAAAGACTGCGTAAAACACCTTTATTGGAAAGGTGTTCCAAGCTTCCAAAATACTAGTGGTTTTCTGAATACTCGGCAAATTTTTTTTCATCCGACCTTGATGATCTCTGTGGTAATGATCAGTTCACGAAGTCCACTTAGCTGCCCAATTTTCAATCTTCTAGGATGAAGCATTCGTTACCAGTAAGAGTTTGAATTTTTAGGTTTCACTCTATTTCCTCCTATACAGATAGATGTGTTTTTAATCGAAATCAAACACGGTTTGTGCTAGCTCCTTGAAACTTGACAAAATAAAGTAGTTCTAAGTTCTGTCTTTGTGATTTGTTTCCTCTTGAAATAGCCACAAGCAAACACTGCGTAAAACACCTTTATTGGAAAGGTGTTCCAAGCTTCCAAAATACTACTGGTTTTCTGAATACTCGGCAAATTTTTTTTCATCCGACCTTGATGATCTCTGTGGTAATGATCAGTTCACTAAGTCCACTTAGCTGCCCAATTTTCACTCTTCTAGGATGAAGCGTTCGTTACCAGTAACAGTTTGAATTTTTAGGTTTCACTCTATTTCCTCCTATATAGATAGATGTGTTTTTTAAGTCTAAATCAAACACGGTTTGTGCTAGCTCCTTGAAACTTGACAAAATAAAGTAGTTCTAAGTTCTGTCTTTGTGGTTTGTTTCCTCTTGAAATAGCCACAAGCAAAGACTGCGTAAAACAACTTCATTTGAAAGGTGTGCCAAGCTTCCAAAAAACTACTGGTTTTCTGAATACTCGGCAAATTTTTTTTCATCTGACCTTGATGATCTCTGTGGTAATGATCAGTTTACTTAGTCCACTTAGCTGCCCAATATTCACTCTTCTAGGATGAAGCGTTCGTTACCAGTAACAGTTTGAGTTTTTAGGTTTCACTCTATTATCTCCTATATAGATAGATGTGTTTGGAAGTCTAAATCAAATACGGTTTGTGCTAGCTCCTTGAAACTTGACAAAATAAAGTAGTTCTAAGTTCTGTCTTTGTGGTTTGTTTCCTCTTGAAATAGGCACAAGCAAAGACTGCGTAAAACACATTCATTGGAAAGCTGTGCCAAGCTTCCAAAAAACTGCTGGTTTTCGGAATACTCGGCAAATTTTTTTTCATCCGACCTTGATGATCTCTGTGGTAATGATCAGTTCACTAAGTCCACTTAGCTGCCCAATTTTCACTCTTCTAGGATGAAGCGTTTGTTACCAGTAACAGTTTGAATTTTTAGGTTTCACTCTATTTCCTCCTATATAGATAGATGTGTTTTTTAAGTCTAAATCAAACACGGTTTGTGCTAGCTCCTTGAAACTTGACAAAATAAAGTAGTTCTAAGTTCTGTCTTTGTGGTTTGTCTTCTCTTGAAATAGGCACAAGCAAAGACTGCGTAAAACACATTCATTGGAAAGGTGTTCCAAGCTTCCAAAATACTACTGGTTTTCTGAATACTCGGCAAATTTTTTTTCATCCGACCTTGATGATCTCTGTGGTAATGATCAGTTCACTAAGTCCACTTAGCTGCGCGATTTTCAATCTTCTAGGATGAAGCATTCGTTACCAGTAACAGTTTGAATTTTTAGGTTTCACTCTATTTCCTTTTATACAGATAGATGTGTTTTTTAAGTCTAAATCAAACACGGTTTGTGCTAGCTCCTTGAAACTTGACAAAATAAAGTAGTTCTAAGTTCTGTCTTTGTGGTTTGTTTCCTCTTGAAATAGCCACAAGCAAAGACTGCGTAAAACACCTTTATTGGAAAGGTGTTCCAAGCTTCCAAAATACTAGTGGTTTTCTGAATACTCGGCAAATTTTTTTTCATCCGACCTTGATGATCTCTGTGGTAATGATCAGTTCACTAAGTCCACTTAGCTGCCCAATTTTCACTCTTCTAGGATGAAGCGTTCGTTACCAGTAACAGTTTGAATTTTTAGGTTTCACTCTATTTCCTCCAATACAGATAGATGTGTTTTTTAAGTCTAAATCAAACACGGTTTTTGCTAGCTCCTTGAAACATGACAAAATAAAGTAGTTCTAAGTTCTGTCTTTGTGGTTTGTTTCCTCTTGAAATAGCCACAAGCAAAGACTGCGTAAAACACATTCATTGGAATGGTGTTCCAAGCTTCCAAAATACTACTGGTTTTCTGAATACTCGGCAAATTTTTTTTCATCCGACCTTGATGATCTCTGTGGTAATGATCAGTTCACTAAGTTCACTTAGCTGCCCAATTTTCACTCTTCTAGGATGATGTGTTCGTTACCAGTAACAGTTTGAATTTTTAGGTTTCACTCTATTTCCTTTTATACAGATAGATGTGTTTTTTAAGTCTAAATCAAACACGGTTTGTGCTAGCTCCTTGAAACTTGACAAAATAAAGTAGTTCTAAGTTCTGTCTTTGTGGTTTGTTTCCTCTTGAAATAGCCACAAGCAAAAACTGCGTAAAACACCTTCATTGGAAAGGTGTGCCCAGCTTCCAAAAAACTATTGGTTTTCTGAATACTAGGCAAATTTTTTTTCATCCGACCTTGATGATCTCTGTGGTAATGATCAGTTTACTTAGTCCACTTAGCTGCCCAATATTCACTCTTCTAGGATGAAGCGTTCGTTACCAGTAACAGCTTGAGTTTTTAGGTTTCACTCTATTTCCTCCTATATATATAGATGTGTTTGGAAGTCTAAATCAAACACGGTTTGTGCTAACTCCTTGAAACGTGACAAAATGAAGTAGTTCTACGTTCTGTCTTTGTGGTTTGTTTCCTCTTGAAATAGACACAAGCAAAGACTGCGTAAAACACCTTCATTGGAAAGGTGTTCCAAGCTTCCAAAATACTACTGGTTTTCTGAATACTCGGCAAATTTTTTTTCATCCGACCTTGATGATCTCTGTGGTAATGATCAGTTCACTAAGTCCACTTACCTGCCCAATTTTCACTCTTCTAGGATGAAGCGTTCGTTTCCAGTAACAGTTTGAATTTTTAGGTTTCACTCTATTTCCTCCTATACAGATAGATGTGTTTTTTAAGTCTAAATCAAACACGGTTTGTGCTAGCTCCTTGAAACTTGACAAAATAAAGTAGTTCTAAGTTCTGTCTTTGTGGTTTGTTTCCTCTTGAAATAGCCACAAGCAAAGACTGCGTAAAACACCTTCATTGGAAAGGTGTGCCAAGCTTCTAAAAAACTACTGGTTTTCTGAATACTAGGCAAATTTTTTTTCATCCGACCTTGATGATCTCTGTGGTAATGATCAGTTTACTTAGTCAACTTAGCTGCCCAATATTCACTCTTCTAGGATGAATCGTTCGTTACCAGTAACAGTTTGAGTTTTTAGGTTTCACTCTATTATCTCCTATATAGATAGATGTGTTTGGAAGTCTAAATCAAACACAGTTTGTGCTAGCTCCTTGAAACTTGACAAAATAAAGTAGTTCTAAGTTCTGTCTTTGTGGTTTGTTTCCTCTTGAAATAGAAACAAGCAAACCTGCGTAAAACACATTCATTGGAAAGGTGTGCCAAGCTTCCAAAAAACTACTGGTTTTCGGAATACTCGGCAAATTATTTTTCATCCGACCTTGATGATCTCTGTGGTAATGATCAGTTCACTAAGTCCACTTAGCTGCCCAATTTTCACTCTTCTAAGATGAAGCGTTCGTTACCAGTAACAGTTTGAATTTTTAGGTTTCACTCTCTTTCCTCCTATACAGATAGATGTGTTTTTTAAGTCTAAATCAATCATGGTTTGTTCTAGCTCCTTGAAACTTGACAAAATAAAGTTGTTCTAAGTTCTGTCTTTGTGGGTTGTTTCCTCTTGAAATAGCCACAAGCAAAGACTGCGTAAAACATATTCATTGGAAAGGTGTGCCAAGCTTCCAAAAAACTACTGGTTTTCGGAAAACTCGGCAAATTTGTTTTCATCCGACCTTGATGATCTCTGTGGTAATGATCAGTTCACTAACTCCACTAAGCTGCCCAATTTCACTCTTCTAGGATGAAGCGTTCGTTACCAGTAACAGTTTGAATTTTTGGGTTTCACTCTATTTCCTCCTATACAGATAGATGTGTTTTTTAAGTCTAAATGAAACACGGTTTGTGCTAGCTCTGAAACTTGACAAAATAAAGTAGTTCTAAGTACTGTCTTTGTGGTTTGTTTCCTCTTGAAATAGCCACAAGCAAAGACTGCGTAAAACACATTCATTGGAAAGGTGTTCCAAGCTTCCAAAATACTACTGGTTTTCTGAATACTCGGCAAATTTTTTTTCATCCGACCTTGATGATCTCTGTGGTAATGATCAGTTCACGAAGTCCACTTAGCTGCCCAATTTTCAATCTTCTAGGATGAAGCATTCGTTACCAGTAAGAGTTTGAATTTTTAGGTTTCACTCTATTTCCTCCTATACAGATAGATGTGTTTTTTATCTAAATCAAACACGGTTTGTGCTAGCTTCTTGAAACTTGACAAAATAAAGTAGTTCTAAGTTCTGTCTTTGTGATTTGTTTCCTCTTGAAATAGCCACAAGCAAACACTGCGTAAAACACCTTTATTGGAAAGGTGTTCCAAGCTTCCAAAATACTACTGGTTTTCTGAATACTCGGCAAATTTTTTTTCATCCGACCTTGATGATCTCTGTGGTAATGATCAGTTCACTAAGTCCACTTAGCTGCCCAACTTTCAGTCTTCTAGGATTAAGCGTTCGTTACCAGTAACAGTTTGAATTTATAGGTTTCACTCTATTTCCTCCTATACAGATAGATGTGTTTTTTAAGACTAAATCAAACACGGTTTGTGCTAGCTCCTTGAAACTTGACAAAATAAAGTAGTTCTAAGTTCTGTATTTGTGGTTTGTTTCCTCTTGAAATAGCCACAAGCAAAGATTGCGTAAAACACCTTCATTGGAAAGGTGTGCCAAGCTTCCAAAAAACTACTGGTTTTCTGAATACTCGGCAAATTTTTTTTCATCCGACCTTGATGATCTCTGTGGTAATGATCAGTTTACTTAGTCCACTTAGCTGCCCAATATTCACTCTTCTAGGATGAAGCGTTCGTTACCAGTAACAGTTTGAGTTTTTAGGTTTCACTCTATTATCTCCTATATAGATAGATGTGTTTGGAAGTCTAAATCAAACACGGTTTGTGCTAGCTCCTTGAAACTTGACAAAATAAAGTAGTTCTAAGTTCTGTCTTTGTGGTTTGTTTCCTCTTGAAATAGGCACAAGCAAAGACTGCGTAAAACACATTCATTCGAAAGCTGTGCCAAGCTTCCAAAAAACTACTGGTTTTCTGAATACTCGGCAAATTTTTTTTCATCCGACCTTGATGATCTCTGTGGTAATCATCAGTTCACTAAGTCCACTTAGCTGCCCAATTTTCACTCTTCTAGGATGAAGCGTTCGTTACCAGTAACAGTTTGAATTTTTAGGTTTCACTCTATTTCCTCCTATATAGACAGATGTGTTTTTTAAGTCTAAATCAAACACGGTTTGTGCTAGCTCCTTGAAACTTGACAAAATAAAGTAGTTCTAAGTACTGTCTTTGTGGTTTGTTTCCTCTTGAAATAGGCACAAGCAAAGACTGCGTAAAACACATTCATTGGAAAGGTGTTCCAAGCTTCCAAAATACTACTGGTTTTCTGAATACTCGGCAAATTTTTTTTCATCCGACCTTGATGATCTCTGTGGTAATGATCAGTTCACGAAGTCCACTTAGCTGCCCAATTTTCAATCTTCTAGGATGAAGCATTCGTTACCAGTAAGAGTTTGAATTTTTAGGTTTCACTCTATTTCCTCCTATACAGATAGATGGGTTTTTTATCTAAATCAAACACGGTTTGTGCTAGATCCTTGAAACTTGACAAAATAAAGTAGTTCTAAGTTCTGTCTTTGTGATTTGTTTCCTCTTGAAATAGCCACAAGCAAACACTGCGTAAAACACCTTTATTGGAAAGGTGTTCCAAGCTTCCAAAATACTACTGGTTTTCTGAGTACTCGGCAAATTTTTTTTCATCCGACCTTGATGATCTCTTTGGTAATGATCAGTTCACTAAGTCCACTTAGCTGCCCAACTTTCACTCTTCTAGGATGAAGCGTTCGTTACCAGTAACAGTTTGAATTTATAGGTTTCACTCTATTTCCTCCTATACAGATAGATGTGTTTTTTAAGTCTAAATCAAACACGGTTTGTGCTAGCTCCTTGAAACTTGACAAAATAAAGTAGTTCTAAGTTCTGTCTTTGTGGTTTGTTTCCTCTTGAAATAGCCACAAGCAAAGACTGCGTAAAACACCTTCATTGGAAAGGTGTGCCAAGCTTCCAAAAAACTACTGGTTTTCTGAATACTCGGCAAATTTTTTTTCATCCGACCTTGATGATCTCTGTGGTAATGATCAGTTTACTTAGTCCACTTAGCTGCCCAATATTCACTCTTCTAGGATGAAGCATTCGTTACCAGTAACAGTTTGAGTTTTTAGGTTTCACTCTATTTTCTCCTATATAGATAGATGTGTTTGGAAGTCTAAATCAAATACGGTTTGTGCTAGCTCCTTGAAACTTGACAAAATAAAGTAGTTCTAAGTTCTGTCTTTGTGGTTTGTTTCCTCTTGAAATAGCCACAAGCAAAGACTGCGTAAAACACCTTCATTGGAAAGGTGTGCCAAGCTTCCAAAAAACTACTGGTTTTCTGAATACTCGGCAAATTTTTTTTCATCCGACCTTGATGATCTCTGTGGTAATGATCAGTTCACTAAGTCCACTTAGCTGCCCAATTTTCGCTCTTCTAGGATGAAGCGTTCGTTACCAGTAACAGATTGAATTTTTAGGTTTCACTCTATTTCCTCCTATATAGATAGATGTGTTTTTTAAGTCTAAATCAAACACGGTTTGTGCTAGCTCCTTGAAACTTGACAAAATAAAGTAGTTCTAAGTTCTGTCTTTGTGGTTTGTTTCCTCTTGAAATAGGCACAAGCAAAGACTGCGTAAAACACATTCATTGGAAAGGTGTTCCAAGCTTCCAAAATACTACTGGTTTTCTGAATGCTCGGCAAATTTTTTTTCATCCGACCTTGATGATCTCTGTGGTAATGATCAGTTCACTAAGTCCACTTAGCTGCGCAATTTTCAATCTTCTAGGATGAAGCATTCGTTACCAGTAACAGTTTGAATTTTTAGGTTTCACTCTATTTCCTTTTATACAGATAGATGTGTTTTTTAAGACTAAATCAAACACGGTTTGTGCTAGCTCCTTGAAACTTGACAAAATAAAGTAGTTCTAAGTTCTGTCTTTGTGGTTTGTTTCCTCTTGAAATAGCCACAAGGAAAGACTGCGTAAAACACATTCATTGGAAAGGTGTTCCAAGCTTCCAAAATACTACTGGTTTTCTGAATACTGGGCAAATTATTTTTCATCCGACCTTGATGATCTCTGTGGTAATGATCAGTTCACTAAGCCCACTTAGCTTCCCAACTTTCACTCTTCTAGGATGAAGCGTTCGTTACCAGTAACAGTTTGAATTTTTAGGTTTCACTCTATTTCCTCCTATACAGATAGATGTGTTTTTTAAGTCTAAATCAAACACGGTTTGTGCTAGCTCCTTGAAACTTGACAAAATAAAGTAGTTCTAAGTTCTGTCTTTGTGGTTTGTTTCCTCTTGAAATAGCCACAAGCAAACACTGCGTAAAACACCTTTATTGGAAAGGTGTTCCAAGCTACCAAAATACTACTGGTTTTCAGAATACTCGGCAAATTTATTTTCATGCGACCTTGATGATCTCTGTGGTAATGATCAGTTCGCTAAGTCCACTTAGCTGCCCAATTTTCACTCTTCTAGGATGAACCGTTCGTTACCAGTAACAGTTTGAATTTTTAGGTTTCACTCTATTTCCTCCTATACAGATAGATGTGTTTTTTAAGTCTAAATCAAACACGGTTTGTGCTAGCTCCTTGAAACTTGACAAAATAAAGTAGTTCTAAGTTCTGTCTTGGTGGTTTGTTTCCTCTTGAAATAGGCACAAGCAAAGACTGCGTAAAACACATTCATTGGAAAGGTGTGCCAAGCTTCCAAAAAACTACTGGTTTTCGGAATACTCGGCAAATTTTTTTTCATCCGACCTTGATGAACTCTGTGGTAATGATCACTTCACTAACTCCACTTAGCTGCCCAATTTTCACTCTTCTAGGATGAAGTGTTCGTTACCAGTTACAGTTTGAATTTTTAGGTTTCACTCTATTTCCTCCTATACAGATAGATGTGTTTTTTAAGTCTAAATCAAACACGGTTTGTGCTAGCTCCTTGAAACTTGACAAAATAAAGTAGTTCTAAGTTCTGTCTTTGTGGTTTGTTTCCTCTTGAAATAGCCACAAGCAAAGACTGCGTAAAACACCTTTATTGGAAAGGTGTTCCAAGCTTCCAAAATACTACTGGTTTTCTGAATACTCGGCAAATTTTTTTTCATCCGACCTTGATGATCTCTGTGGTAATGATCAGTTCACTAAGTCCACTTAGCTGCCCAATTTTCACTCTTCTAGGATGAAGCGTTCGTTACCAGTAACAGTTTGAATTTTTAGGTTTCACTCTATTTCCTCCTATACAGATAGATGTGTTTTTTAAGTCTAAATCAAACACGGTTTGTGCTAGCTCCTTGAAACTTGACAAAATAAAGTAGTTCTAAGTTCTGTCTTTGTGGTTTGTTTCCTCTTGAAATAGCCACAAGCAAAGACTGCGTAAAACACATTCATTGGAATGGTGTTCCAAGCTTCCAAAATACTACTGGTTTTCTGAATACTCGGCAAATTTTTTTTCATCCGACCTTGATGATCTCTGTGGTAATGATCAGTTCACTAAGTTCACTTAGCTGCCCAATTTTCACTCTTCTAGGATGATGTGTTCGTTACCAGTAACAGTTTGAATTTTTAGGTTTCACTCTATTTCCTTTTATACAGATAGATGTGTTTTTTAAGTCTAAATCAAACACGGTTTGTGCTAGCTCCTTGAAACTTGACAAAATAAAGTAGTTCTAAGTTCTGTCTTTGTGGTTTGTTTCCTCTTGAAATAGCCACAAGCAAAAACTGCGTAAAACACCTTCATTGGAAAGGTGTGCCCAGCTTCCAAAAAACTATTGGTTTTCTGAATACTAGGCAAATTTTTTTTCATCCGACCTTGATGATCTCTGTGGTAATGATCAGTTTACTTAGTCCACTTAGCTGCCCAATATTCACTCTTCTAGGATGAAGCGTTCGTTACCAGTAACAGCTTGAGTTTTTAGGTTTCACTCTATTTCCTCCTATATATATAGATGTGTTTGGAAGTCTAAATCAAACACGGTTTGTGCTAACTCCTTGAAACGTGACAAAATGAAGTAGTTCTACGTTCTGTCTTTGTGGTTTGTTTCCTCTTGAAATAGACACAAGCAAAGACTGCGTAAAACACCTTCATTGGAAAGGTGTTCCAAGCTTCCAAAATACTACTGGTTTTCTGAATACTCGGCAAATTTTTTTTCATCCGACCTTGATGATCTCTGTGGTAATGATCAGTTCACTAAGTCCACTTACCTGCCCAATTTTCACTCTTCTAGGATGAAGCGTTCGTTTCCAGTAACAGTTTGAATTTTTAGGTTTCACTCTATTTCCTCCTATACAGATAGATGTGTTTTTTAAGTCTAAATCAAACACGGTTTGTGCTAGCTCCTTGAAACTTGACAAAATAAAGTAGTTCTAAGTTCTGTCTTTGTGGTTTGTTTCCTCTTGAAATAGCCACAAGCAAAGACTGCGTAAAACACCTTCATTGGAAAGGTGTGCCAAGCTTCTAAAAAACTACTGGTTTTCTGAATACTAGGCAAATTTTTTTTCATCCGACCTTGATGATCTCTGTGGTAATGATCAGTTTACTTAGTCAACTTAGCTGCCCAATATTCACTCTTCTAGGATGAATCGTTCGTTACCAGTAACAGTTTGAGTTTTTAGGTTTCACTCTATTATCTCCTATATAGATAGATGTGTTTGGAAGTCTAAATCAAACACAGTTTGTGCTAGCTCCTTGAAACTTGACAAAATAAAGTAGTTCTAAGTTCTGTCTTTGTGGTTTGTTTCCTCTTGAAATAGAAACAAGCAAACCTGCGTAAAACACATTCATTGGAAAGGTGTGCCAAGCTTCCAAAAAACTACTGGTTTTCGGAATACTCGGCAAATTATTTTTCATCCGACCTTGATGATCTCTGTGGTAATGATCAGTTCACTAAGTCCACTTAGCTGCCCAATTTTCACTCTTCTAAGATGAAGCGTTCGTTACCAGTAACAGTTTGAATTTTTAGGTTTCACTCTATTTCCTCCTATACAGATAGATGTGTTTTTTAAGTCTAAATCAATCACGGTTTGTTCTAGCTCCTTGAAACTTGACAAAATAAAGTTGTTCTAAGTTCTGTCTTTGTGGGTTGTTTCCTCTTGAAATAGCCACAAGCAAAGACTGCGTAAAACATATTCATTGGAAAGGTGTGCCAAGCTTCCAAAAAACTACTGGTTTTCGGAAAACTCGGCAAATTTGTTTTCATCCGACCTTGATGATCTCTGTGGTAATGATCAGTTCACTAACTCCACTAAGCTGCCCAATTTTCACTCTTCTAGGATGAAGCGTTCGTTACCAGTAACAGTTTGAGTTTTTAGGTTTCACTCTATTTCGTCCTATATAGATAGATGTGTTTTTTAAGTCTAAATCATACACGGTTTGTGCTAGCTCCTTGAAACTTGACAAAATAAAGTAGTTCTAAGTTCTGTCTTTGTGGTTTGTTTCCTCTTGAAATAGCCACAAGCAAAGACTGCGTAAAACACATTCATTGGAAAGGTGTTCCAAGCTTCCAAAATACTACTGGTTTTCTGAATACTCGGCAATTTTTTTTTCATCCGACCTTGATGATCTCTGTGGTAATGATCAGTTCACGAAGTCCACTTAGCTGCCCAATTTTCAATCTTCTAGGATGAAGCATTCGTTACCAGTAAGAGTTTGAATTTTTAGGTTTCACTCTATTTCCTCCTATACAGATAGATGTGTTTTTTATCTAAATCAAACACGGTTTGTGCTAGCTCCTTGAAACTTGACAAAATAAAGTAGTTCTAAGTTCTGTCTTTGTGATTTGTTTCCTCTTGAAATAGCCACAAGCAAACACTGCGTAAAACACCTTTATTGGAAAGGTGTTCCAAGCTTCCAAAATACTACTGGTTTACTGAATACTCGGCAAATTTTTTTTCATCCGACCTTGATGATCTCTGTGGTAATGATCAGTTCACTAAGTCCACTTAGCTGCCCAACTTTCAGTCTTCTAGGATGAAGCGTTCGTTACCAGTAACAGTTTGAATTTTTAGGTTTCACTCTATTTCCTCCTATACAGATAGATGTGTTTTTTAAGTCTAAATCAAACACGGTTTGTGCTAGCTCCTTGAAACTTGACAAAATAAAGTAGTTCTAAGTTCTGTATTTGTGGTTTGTTTCCTCTTGAAATAGCCACAAGCAAAGATTGCGTAAAACACCTTCATTGGAAAGGTGTGCCAAGCTTCCAAAAAACTACTGGTTTTCTGAATACTCGGCAAATTTTGTTTTCATCCGACCTTGATGATCTCTGTGGTAATGATCAGTTTACTTAGTCCACTTAGCTGCCCAATATTCACTCTTCTAGGATGAAGCGTTCGTTACCAGTAACAGTTTGAGTTTTTAGGTTTCACTCTATTATCTCCTATATAGATAGATGTGTTTGGAAGTCTAAATCAAACACGGTTTGTGCTAGCTCCTTGAAACTTGACAAAATAAAGTAGTTCTAAGTTCTGTCTTTGTGGTTTGTTTCCTCTTGAAATAGGCACAAGCAAAGACTGCGTAAAACACATTCATTCGAAAGCTGTGCCAAGCTTCCAAAAAACTACTGGTTTTCGGAATACTCGGCAAATTTTTTTTCATCCGACCTTGATGATCTCTGTGGTAATCATCAGTTCACTAAGTCCACTTAGCTGCCCAATTTTCACTCTTCTAGGATGAAGCGTTCGTTACCAGTAACAGTTTGAATTTTTAGGTTTCACTCTATTTCCTCCTATATAGACAGATGTGTTTTTTAAGTCTAAATCAAACACGGTTTGTGCTAGCTCCTTGAAACTTGACAAAATAAAGTAGTTCTAAGTACTGTCTTTGTGGTTTGTTTCCTCTTGAAATAGGCACAAGCAAAGACTGCGTAAAACACATTCATTGGAAAGGTGTTCCAAGCTTCCAAAATACTACTGGTTTTCTGAATACTCGGCAAATTTTTTTTCATCCGACCTTGATGATCTCTGTGGTAATGATCAGTTCACGAAGTCCACTTAGCTGCCCAATTTTCAATCTTCTAGGATGAAGCATTCGTTACCAGTAAGAGTTTGAATTTTTAGGTTTCACTCTATTTCCTCCTATACAGATAGATGGGTTTTTTATCTAAATCAAACACGGTTTGTGCTAGCTCCTTGAAACTTGACAAAATAAAGTAGTTCTAAGTTCTGTCTTTGTGATTTGTTTCCTCTTGAAATAGCCACAAGCAAACACTGCGTAAAACACCTTTATTTGAAAGGTGTTCCAAGCTTCCAAAATACTACTGGTTTTCTGAATACTAGGCAAATTTTTTTTCATCCGACCTTGATGATCTCTGTGGTAATGATCAGTTTACTTAGTCCACTTAGCTGCCCAATATTCACTCTTCTAGGATGAAGCGTTCGTTACCAGTAACAGCTTGAGTTTTTAGGTTTCACTCTATTTCCTCCTATATATATAGATGTGTTTGGAAGTCTAAATCAAACACGGTTTGTGCTAACTCCTTGAAACGTGACAAAATGAAGTAGTTCTACGTTCTGTCTTTGTGGTTTGTTTCCTCTTGAAATAGACACAAGCAAAGACTGCGTAAAACACCTTCATTGGAAAGGTGTTCCAAGCTTCCAAAATACTACTGGTTTTCTGAATACTCGGCAAATTTTTTTTCATCCGACCTTGATGATCTCTGTGGTAATGATCAGTTCACTAAGTCCACTTACCTGCCCAATTTTCACTCTTCTAGGATGAAGCGTTCGTTTCCAGTAACAGTTTGAATTTTTAGGTTTCACTCTATTTCCTCCTATACAGATAGATGTGTTTTTTAAGTCTAAATCAAACACGGTTTGTGCTAGCTCCTTGAAACTTGACAAAATAAAGTAGTTCTAAGTTCTGTCTTTGTGGTTTGTTTCCTCTTGAAATAGCCACAAGCAAAGACTGCGTAAAACACCTTCATTGGAAAGGTGTGCCAAGCTTCTAAAAAACTACTGGTTTTCTGAATACTAGGCAAATTTTTTTTCATCCGACCTTGATGATCTCTGTGGTAATGATCAGTTTACTTAGTCAACTTAGCTGCCCAATATTCACTCTTCTAGGATGAATCGTTCGTTACCAGTAACAGTTTGAGTTTTTAGGTTTCACTCTATTATCTCCTATATAGATAGATGTGTTTGGAAGTCTAAATCAAACACAGTTTGTGCTAGCTCCTTGAAACTTGACAAAATAAAGTAGTTCTAAGTTCTGTCTTTGTGGTTTGTTTCCTCTTGAAATAGAAACAAGCAAACCTGCGTAAAACACATTCATTGGAAAGGTGTGCCAAGCTTCCAAAAAACTACTGGTTTTCGGAATACTCGGCAAATTATTTTTCATCCGACCTTGATGATCTCTGTGGTAATGATCAGTTCACTAAGTCCACTTAGCTGCCCAATTTTCACTCTTCTAAGATGAAGCGTTCGTTACCAGTAACAGTTTGAATTTTTAGGTTTCACTCTATTTCCTCCTATACAGATAGATGTGTTTTTTAAGTCTAAATCAATCACGGTTTGTTCTAGCTCCTTGAAACTTGACAAAATAAAGTTGTTCTAAGTTCTGTCTTTGTGGGTTGTTTCCTCTTGAAATAGCCACAAGCAAAGACTGCGTAAAACATATTCATTGGAAAGGTGTGCCAAGCTTCCAAAAAACTACTGGTTTTCGGAAAACTCGGCAAATTTGTTTTCATCCGACCTTGATGATCTCTGTGGTAATGATCAGTTCACTAACTCCACTAAGCTGCCCAATTTTCACTCTTCTAGGATGAAGCGTTCGTTACCAGTAACAGTTTGAGTTTTTAGGTTTCACTCTATTTCGTCCTATATAGATAGATGTGTTTTTTAAGTCTAAATCATACACGGTTTGTGCTAGCTCCTTGAAACTTGACAAAATAAAGTAGTTCTAAGTTCTGTCTTTGTGGTTTGTTTCCTCTTGAAATAGCCACAAGCAAAGACTGCGTAAAACACATTCATTGGAAAGGTGTTCCAAGCTTCCAAAATACTACTGGTTTTCTGAATACTCGGCAAATTTTTTTTCATCCGACCTTGATGATCTCTGTGGTAATGATCAGTTCACGAAGTCCACTTAGCTGCCCAATTTTCAATCTTCTAGGATGAAGCATTCGTTACCAGTAAGAGTTTGAATTTTTAGGTTTCACTCTATTTCCTCCTATACAGATAGATGTGTTTTTTATCTAAATCAAACACGGTTTGTGCTAGCTCCTTGAAACTTGACAAAATAAAGTAGTTCTAAGTTCTGTCTTTGTGATTTGTTTCCTCTTGAAATAGCCACAAGCAAACACTGCGTAAAACACCTTTATTGGAAAGGTGTTCCAAGCTTCCAAAATACTACTGGTTTACTGAATACTCGGCAAATTTTTTTTCATCCGACCTTGATGATCTCTGTGGTAATGATCAGTTCACTAAGTCCACTTAGCTGCCCAACTTTCAGTCTTCTAGGATGAAGCGTTCGTTACCAGTAACAGTTTGAATTTTTAGGTTTCACTCTATTTCCTCCTATACAGATAGATGTGTTTTTTAAGTCTAAATCAAACACGGTTTGTGCTAGCTCCTTGAAACTTGACAAAATAAAGTAGTTCTAAGTTCTGTATTTGTGGTTTGTTTCCTCTTGAAATAGCCACAAGCAAAGATTGCGTAAAACACCTTCATTGGAAAGGTGTGCCAAGCTTCCAAAAAACTACTGGTTTTCTGAATACTCGGCAAATTTGTTTTCATCCGACCTTGATGATCTCTGTGGTAATGATCAGTTTACTTAGTCCACTTAGCTGCCCAATATTCACTCTTCTAGGATGAAGCGTTCGTTACCAGTAACAGTTTGAGTTTTTAGGTTTCACTCTATTATCTCCTATATAGATAGATGTGTTTGGAAGTCTAAATCAAACACGGTTTGTGCTAGCTCCTTGAAACTTGACAAAATAAAGTAGTTCTAAGTTCTGTCTTTGTGGTTTGTTTCCTCTTGAAATAGGCACAAGCAAAGACTGCGTAAAACACATTCATTCGAAAGCTGTGCCAAGCTTCCAAAAAACTACTGGTTTTCGGAATACTCGGCAAATTTTTTTTCATCCGACCTTGATGATCTCTGTGGTAATCATCAGTTCACTAAGTCCACTTAGCTGCCCAATTTTCACTCTTCTAGGATGAAGCGTTCGTTACCAGTAACAGTTTGAATTTTTAGGTTTCACTCTATTTCCTCCTATATAGACAGATGTGTTTTTTAAGTCTAAATCAAACACGGTTTGTGCTAGCTCCTTGAAACTTGACAAAATAAAGTAGTTCTAAGTACTGTCTTTGTGGTTTGTTTCCTCTTGAAATAGGCACAAGCAAAGACTGCGTAAAACACATTCATTGGAAAGGTGTTCCAAGCTTCCAAAATACTACTGGTTTTCTGAATACTCGGCAAATTTTTTTTCATCCGACCTTGATGATCTCTGTGGTAATGATCAGTTCACGAAGTCCACTTAGCTGCCCAATTTTCAATCTTCTAGGATGAAGCATTCGTTACCAGTAAGAGTTTGAATTTTTAGGTTTCACTCTATTTCCTCCTATACAGATAGATGGGTTTTTTATCTAAATCAAACACGGTTTGTGCTAGCTCCTTGAAACTTGACAAAATAAAGTAGTTCTAAGTTCTGTCTTTGTGATTTGTTTCCTCTTGAAATAGCCACAAGCAAACACTGCGTAAAACACCTTTATTGGAAAGGTGTTCCAAGCTTCCAAAATACTACTGGTTTTCTGAGTACTCGGCAAATTTTTTTTCATCCGACCTTGATGATCTCTTTGGTAATGATCAGTTCACTAAGTCCACTTAGCTGCCCAACTTTCACTCTTCTAGGATGAAACGTTCGTTACCAGTAACAGTTTGAATTTATAGGTTTCACTCTATTTCCTCCTATACAGATAGATGTGTTTTTTAAGTCTAAATCAAACACGGTTTGTGCTAGCTCCTTGAAACTTGACAAAATAAAGTAGTTCTAAGTTCTGTCTTTGTGGTTTGTTTCCTCTTGAAATAGCCACAAGCAAAGACTGCGTAAAACACATTCATTGGAAAGGTGTTCCAAGCTTCCAAATTACTACTGGTTTTCTGAATACTGGGCAAATTTTTTTTCATCCGACCTTGATGATCTCTGTGGTAATGATCAGTTCACTAAGCCCACTTAGCTTCCCAACTTTCACTCTTCTAGGATGAAGCGTTCGTTACCAGTAACAGTTTGAATTTTTAGGTTTCACTCTATTTCCTCCTATACAGATAGATGTGTTTTTTAAGTCTAAATCAAACACGGTTTGTGCTAGCTCCTTGAAACTTGACAAAATAAAGTAGTTCTAAGTTCTGTCTTTGTGGTTTGTTTCCTCTTGAAATAGCCACAAGGAAACACTGCGTAAAACACCTTTATTGGAAAGGTGTTCCAAGCTACCAAAATACTACTGGTTTTCTGAATACTCGGCAAATTTATTTTCATGCGACCTTGATGATCTCTGTGGTAATGATCAGTTCGCTAAGTCCACTTAGCTGCCCAATTTTCACTCTTCTAGGATGAACCGTTCGTTACCAGTAACAGTTTGAATTTTTAGGTTTCACTCTATTTCCTCCTATACAGATAGATGTGTTTTTTAAGTCTAAATCAAACACGGTTTGTGCTAGCTCCTTGAAACTTGACAAAATAAAGTAGTTCTAAGTTCTGTCTTGGTGGTTTGTTTCCTCTTGAAATAGGCACAAGCAAAGACTGCGTAAAACACATTCATTGGAAAGGTGTGCCAAGCTTCCAAAAAACTACTGGTTTTCGGAATACTCGGCAAATTTTTTTTCATCCGACCTTGATGAACTCTGTGGTAATGATCACTTCACTAACTCCACTTAGCTGCCCAATTTTCACTCTTCTAGGATGAAGTGTTCGTTACCAGTTACAGTTTGAATTTTTAGGTTTCACTCTATTTCCTCCTATACAGATAGATGTGTTTTTTAAGTCTAAATCAAACACGGTTTGTGCTAGCTCCTTGAAACTTGACAAAATAAAGTAGTTCTAAGTTCTGTCTTTGTGGTTTGTTTCCTCTTGAAATAGCCACAAGCAAAGACTGCGTAAAACACCTTTATTGGAAAGGTGTTCCAAGCTTCCAAAATACTACTGGTTTTCTGAATACTCGGCAAATTTTTTTTCATCCGACCTTGATGATCTCTGTGGTAATGATCAGTTCACTAAGTCCACTTAGCTGCCCAATTTTCACTCTTCTAGGATGAAGCGTTCGTTACCAGTAACAGTTTGAATTTTTAGGTTTCACTCTATTTCCTCCTATACAGATAGATGTGTTTTTTAAGTCTAAATCAAACACGGTTTGTGCTAGCTCCTTGAAACTTGACAAAATAAAGTAGTTCTAAGTTCTGTCTTTGTGGTTTGTTTCCTCTTGAAATAGCCACAAGCAAAGACTGCGTAAAACACATTCATTGGAATGGTGTTCCAAGCTTCCAAAATACTACTGGTTTTCTGAATACTCGGCAAATTTTTTTTCATCCGACCTTGATGATCTCTGTGGTAATGATCAGTTCACTAAGTCCACTTAGCTGCCCAATTTTCACTCTTCTAGGATGAAGTGTTCGTTACCAGTAACAGTTTGAATTTTTAGGTTTCACTCTATTTCCTTTTATACAGATAGATGTGTTTTTTAAGTCTAAATCAAACACGGTTTGTGCTAGCTCCTTGAAACTTGACAAAATAAAGTAGTTCTAAGTTCTGTCTTTGTGGTTTGTTTCCTCTTGAAATAGCCACAAGCAAAGACTGCGTAAAACACCTTCATTGGAAAGGTGTGCCAAGCTTCCAAAAAATAACTGGTTTTCTGAATACTAGGCAAATTTTTTTTCATCCGACCTTGATGATCTCTGTGGTAATGATCAGTTTACTTAGTCCACTTAGCTGCCCAATATTCACTCTTCTAGCATGAAGCGTTCGTTACCAGTAACAGTTTGAGTTTTTAGGTTTCACTCTATTATCTCCTATATAGATAGATGTGTTTGGAAGTCTAAATCAAACACGGTTTGTGCTAGCTCCTTGAAACTTGACAAAATAAAGTAGTTCTAAGTTCTGTCTTTGTGGTTTGTTTCCTCTTGAAATAGAAACAAGCAAAGACTGCGTAAAACACATTCATTGGAAAGGTGTGCCAAGCTTCCAAAAAACTACTGGTTTTCGGAATACTCGGCAAATTATTTTTCATCCGACCTTGATGATCTCTGTGGTAATGATCAGTTCACTAAGTCCACTTAGCTGCCCAATTTTCACTCTTCTAAGATGAAGCGTTCGTTACCAGTAACAGTTTGAATTTTTAGGTTTCACTCTATTTCCTCCTATACAGATAGATGTGTTTTTTAAGTCTAAATCAATCACGGTTTGTTCTAGCTCCTTGAAACTTGACAAAATAAAGTTGTTCTAAGTTCTGTCTTTGTGGTTTGTTTCCTCTTGAAATAGCCACAAGCAAAGACTGCGTAAAACACATTCATTGGAAAGGTGTGCCAAGCTTCCAAAAAACTACTGGTTTTCGGAAAACTCGGCAAATTTGTTTTCATCCGACCTTGATGATCTCTGTGGTAATGATCAGTTCACTAACTCCACTTAGCTGCCCAATTTTCACTCTTCTAGGATGAAGCGTTCGTTACCAGTAACAGTTTGAATTTTTAGGTTTCACTCTATTTCCTCCTATACAGATAGATGTGTTTTTTAAGTCTAAATCAATCACGGTTTGTTCTAGCTCCTTGAAACTTGACAAAATAAAGTTGTTCTAAGTTCTGTCTTTGTGGTTTGTTTCCTATTGAAATAGCCACAAGCAAACACTGCGTAAAACACCTTTATTGGAAAGGTGTTCCAAGCTTCCAAAATACTAGTGGTTTTCTGAGTACTCGGCAAATTTTTTTTCATCCGACCTTGATGATCTCTGTGGTAATGATCAGTTCACTACGTCCACTTAGCTGCCCAATTTTCACTCTTCTAGGATGAAGCTTTCGTTACCAGTAACAGTTTGAATTTTTAGGTTTCACTCTATTTCCTCCTATACAGATAGATGTGTTTTTTAAGTCTAAATCAAACACGGTTTGTGCTAGCTCCTTGAAACTTGACAAAATAAAGTAGTTCTAAGTTCTGTCTTTGTGGTTTGTTTCCTCTTGAAATAGCCACAAGCAAAGACTGCGTAAAACACCTTCATTGGAAAGGTGTGCCAAGCTTCCAAAAAACTACTGGTTTTCTGAATACTAGGCAAATTTTTTTTCATCCGACCTTGATGATCTCTGTGGTAATGATCAGTTCACTAAGTCCACTTAGCTGCCCAACTTTCACTCTTCTAGGAAGAAGCGTTCGTTACCAGTAACAGTTTGAATTTTTAGGTTTCACTCTATTTCCTCCTATACAGATAGATGTGTTTTTTACATCTAAATCAAACACGGTTTGTGCTATCTCCTTGAAACTTGACAAAATAAAGTAGTTCTAAGTTCTGTCTTTGTGGTTTCTTTCCTCTTGAAATAGCCTCAAGCAAACACTGCGTAAAACACCTTTATTGGAAAGGTGTTCCAAGCTTCCAAAATACTACTGGTTTTCTGAATACTCGGGAAATTTTTTTTCATCCGACCTTGATGATCTCTGTGGTAATGATCAGTTCACTAAGTCCACTTAGCTGCCTAACTTTCACTCTTCTAGGGTGAAGCGTTCGTTACCAGTAACAGTTTGAATTTTTAGGTTTCACTCTATTTCCTCCTATACAGATAGATGTGTTTTTTAAGTCTAAATCAAACACGGTTTGTGCTAGCACCTTGAAACTTGACAAAATAAAGTAGTTCTAAGTTCTGTCTTTGTGGTTTGTTTCCTCTTGAAATAGCCACAAGCAAAGACTGCGTAAAACACCTTCATTGGAAAGGTGTTCCAAGTTTCCAAAATACTACTGGTTTTCTGAATACTCGGCAAATTTTTTTTCTTCCGACCTTGATGATCTCTGTGGTAATGATCAGTTCACTAAGTCCACTTAGCTGCCCAATTTTCACTCTTCTAGGATGAAGCGTTCGTTACCAGTAACAGTTTGAATTTTTAGGTTTCACTCTATTTCCTCCTATACAGATAGATGTGTTTTTTAAGTCTAAATCAAACACGGTTTGTGCTAGCTCCTTGAAACTTGACAAAATGAAGTAGTTCTAAGTTCTGTCTTTGTGGTTTGTTTCCTC